>NW_028301576.1:9417500-9612500 GCF_042242905.1 Orbicella faveolata
AAACTGTGCTCGTTTGCAGGACTCGCCAAGAAGACGTAGCACAGGCAATATGTCCTACACAGACACTTTAGACGCAGATGATGAAGCTTTTGGTGACACAATACAAGACACCCTAAACCTTAGTGACTCCGCTCAACTGAGAGAGGACGCCAAATTCCACGAGATGTCCCGGTAAGTGGCAATTGTTGTCCGTGACACTGGCCTCCCATCACAATCGCTTTTAGATCGTCACGCAACGCCTCCTGACAGAAAAGAAGCCAAGCATTGCGTGACGGGAACGACAAGAATGTTAGTAGAATGGGCAAGTAGTAAAAGCTGCGTGACCGAGTTGTGTCACCGTTTGACTTGAAATCTAAAGATCTTGGATTTAAGTCTTCACTGCGCCTAGTATTTAAATAATGTGAACGGGTCTGTCTCCCAACATCTGAGGGACCGTTCATTTTTTATAAGGTAGGGGGGGCTGGTGGGATTTGGGGGGGGGCCATGCGAAAAAAAATGGCTTTCGAGGGGGGGTCATCCCAAAAAAATAAGGGAAAAAGGGGGGGTCACGTGAAATATTTTAGTAAAACTTTAAAATGGCATAATGTTTGAATATCAAAAAAATTGCTATAGAATAAACATAGAAGGCAGGATACAAATTTATTACAAACTTTCCTTCTGCTTTAAAAAAACGTTTAGCGACAAAAAGCATTTGTAGCTACCGAAAAGAAGTATTTAACACTGTTATTTTCGAATGCAACTTTCACTGGCACTCATCTTCATCTCCGCTGTCGTCGAGTTCTTCGTCGCCGCTTGTGCTGCTATGGGAGTCTCTTTCATCAATGCTGCAAGAAGCAGCACTGCTTTCCGTCAGAGTGTACTCTTCAGGGTACATGAAGGTGTAAACATAATCTCTGACTTCCCGCTCAAGGTTGGTGGTGATTCTGCTTCTTGCAGCACTGGTGAAATAATTCCCTTCCAAGAGCTGTGCGATGTATGGCCCATCTCTTCTAAATATCGACGTGGTAACATCCTCAACTTTAAGACACTCTACCGGGACGGCCGTTCTAGGAGGGTACACAAGGCATTGTGGAAGATCATTTCCTAGCGGGTTTCCAACACAGATTCCATAAACTCGTTGGACGTTGTTTTCAGTCCGCTTCCTCTTTCTGTCATTTGACTTTCTGCGGTTTTCTTTTTTCCTTCTCCTTTTGTTGATGTGCTGTTTGAGTATGCCTTTGAATATGCTGTTATAATTGCTCTTCTTATTTTCTAGTGCTTCCATGTCCTGCGTGACCTTCGTCAACTTAGCTTCTGTACATTTGATCTGTTTTACATTAAAACTGTGGGCAAATTCTTCGCCCTACTTTAAAGCAAGCCAATTGGACTGAAAGAGTGTGGAATCGTGTTCCTTTACATCTTTCAATATGACATTCAACTTTTCCACCATTGCTCTGTGCTCTTTGATGGAGAAGTTCAGTTTTCTTCCATCACTGGGCTTCAACTGGTACCCTTGCATGGAAAACTCACTCGCCCTTTCTGAACAGCCATCCGCACCTAGAAAAATTGCTTCTTTTGCTTGTAAGATGTCAAACTGCCTGGATCGTTCAGCTGTAAACCTTTTCTTAAACGACTCGTCGCTTTCGCCATTATTGCGCATTTTGGAATGAGCTTCTTTCATGATGCTCATGTAGTAATGCGCTCTTTCCCCGATTGGATTAACAATATAAAGAAGAACGAGCATGGAAGTGGCAGGCTGGTTTTATCTGACCCAGAGAGCGTTGCTCTATTTGCAGATGAGTTTATTGCCAAATCGAAGTTTGTGGTGGATTATCTTCAGCATCTTGAAGTGCTGGAATTTAAAAGGAAAAAGAGAGCAGAAGAAAAGGCAAAGTTAAGTAGGGAGGAGGATTATCCTTGGACTGAGTTGTGCGAAGATCTAACCAAGCTTAAAAAGCTACGTGTTCCAGAACTAAACAAGTACTCAAACCACCACGGGCTGAAGCAGCATTTGAAAAGTAGCAAGAGTGAGAAAGTAAAGGCAATTGTAAGACATTCATGCTTGCAGCAGAAGAGTCCTCTCAGAGCTGGCCCACCAACACTGAGAAATGCCAGGACATTGACACAAAATGACAACAGGGCAAGTGCTGACAGCAGTGAAACAGATGAAAGTGACAATGATGAGTATGACAGTGATGCCATTGACTCTGGGGGAGAAGATGACTCAAGTGACATCACTCTTGCATTCATCAATTCAGATGAGGAAGATGCCAATTAGAGGCCAAATGCCACACGCTCAGGGCGAGCCATAACTAGGAGATCCTAAATTGACTTCTCTTTCTTTTGATTTGTTTCTTAAACAACAGCTCTCTGTCGTATAGAGATTGTAAATATTGTCTTCATAGTGAGCACAAAAACGTGAAGTAGGGGGATAAAAGAGAAATATTAAAAAAGTTGAAATCTAAATATTGTTTGTTCAATTTTTTTTGGGGGGGGGTCATCCCAAAAAATGTCCGCTATAAGGGGGGGCCATGTGAAAAAATTGGTAAGCTGAGGGGGGGTCATGCGATTTTTAAATGGTGCTTCCCAAATCCCACCAGCCCCCCCTCCCTCATAAAAAATGAACGGTCCCTGAGATTTCTAAATAAGAGTTGACCGCGCCGAAACTCACTTAGCCAGAAATGAAGATTGATCACCCAAAACGTTTTTTAGAGTATCGGGAAGTGCACCACTAATTACTTATCTACTCTAACTGTCATTGTGTTACTCTCTGTAGGGACGAGTTGAGTGATCAGCTTGAATTAAAGAGAAAAGAGAAAAAGAAAATGAGAAAAAAACTCAAGAAATTTGAGGATGACTTCTTAGAGCACACTGGCCGGTAAGTGATTACATTACGATTATCTAATGTGGTCTGTGATCTAGCTCAAGTAATCTGTATGTGAAAGTTTCATTGATTGTAGGGGAAGCTTCCCGCAGGCGTTTGGGTAACACGCAAATCAAAATGTTCGTTACACGAGGCATGCAAGAAGCTAAGACGAAAAAGTTTGATTTCTAAATTGCGATCATGTTTCTCTCTCAGGCGAGTGCAGAGAGAAGATAGAGGAGAAATGGAAAGTGACTATCACGAGTATAAGGTAAAATCGCTTCTTCTTCTTCTTGATATCGTTGTGACCTGTTGCCGAATTCTTTGAAGTGTTTTACTACTGTTTTGAGCGAAAAAAGAACCTAACTTTTAACTCTTGTAGCCTACTGTCCTCACTCGCTCCCTACACATGAGTGTCTGTCTATCTGTCTGTTTATTTGTTTGACTCGTTGTACAATCTTAGACTAATGTTAGAAAAGGTTGCGTGACGAGTGTGCCTGGCGTTGTCCCACGTAGACAATGTGTTGCGTGACAGCTCCAGTGGAGACTTCTCTAACCACCAATGTGTATTCTAACTTTACAGCACATCAAGCACCAGTTGAAGCTTATAGAAGCTTTATTGACGAAACGTCAAGTCACTAACACGATGTAAACTGAACTCCAAGATTCTTGCTTGTACATATTATTTCCTTTACTTGTTGAGAATTAAGACATTATTGTATGTTGAATTTTGTATAGAGTTTTAAGAAAAAATTAAAAGTTATTATTTTGTTTAACGAGAATGGTTTTAACATTTATGATACTTTCACCACTTGTGTATTATAAACAGAGATGCTGACCTTTTGTAAACAGGACCTTGTTGACACTGGAGTAGATAAGCCACTTCTGAATTGCTTTTTACCTCTGGTTCAAAACGAGTCCTAGTGCAGAACCTTTCATATTGAAATGAGTTTGATTTACAAGACGATGAACGTGCAAGAAAAACTCATTCAATATGAAAGGTTTTGCACGAAGATTCGTTTTGAAACAGAGGTAAGAGCAACCCGGAAAAGCACTTGTTCACACAAAAGTGTCAATATTATTGAGGGCGCTCTCTCTTAGGCCATCGCCTTTTTCTCTCTGTTTAGCGTCGTCCGACCGACCCAGATTTTCGCGTTTTCAAAAAAAAAAAAGTTACACAGAAGGCAATGAAGGTAATGACACATTATTTCAAACAATTGTCACTTTAATCTGAAACATAAGCAATTTTTTGCCTTACAGATTTTTAGTTTTTCCCTGTTCTCGTTTGATTTTAACAACGAAGTCGACTTTTTCCTTCCTCCTTTGCCGCGATCTTGACTCTGTAACCAGACCTTGTTGTTTCCAGGCTCCACGGATGTCATGCTGAGGTACCGGGCCTCGTAGCTCCAGACTCCTTTTCCAGTTTCATTTGTGTGTGTGTGTGTGTGTGTGTGTGTGTGTGTGTGTGTGTGTGTGTGTGTGTGTGTGTGTGTGTGTGTGTTTTTTTTTTTTTTTTTTTTCTTCCCTTTTTTTTCCTTTCCGACCGACCGACCCAAAATCAGAAAACGCATTCGACAATAAACGAAAAAAAAGGTGGGATGGCCTTAGTTCTCATTAAGCTTTCGACACGTGGGTGAATTACAAATAGACTGTCAAACGATTAAAGCCTAGGGTGAGTTGTCTAGTTGTTGTAGCAGAAAAGAAATAGTTCGGAAACTTATGACACCAATTTTCAAACACCAATTTGAAAGCCATTTCAACGATTGCCTTGCTCCCAATTACTGTGAAATCGAGTCAAACTTGCGCGTTTTCCTGACGGTCGAGCAGTGGATATGCTAATAGTAATATCCAGTATTATATACCACGCGCGTTCTAATTGGATAAACAGCGTTCTCGTTTGTTTTAAAATTGGCAAATATTTCCAGAGTATCAACTACTGCAAACATTCTGAACATTCACCTTGAGTTCAACTTCAGACAAGTGTCTTCTCAGTGTGAGATGTACGGAACCAGTCAACAAGGTATGAATGTAAGTCTTTCACAACTTAGCCTGACTGGCTATTAGCTGTGGAGTGCACCCACATTGGCAGATATATACAGGTATTTTCGTTGCTCATCTCGACCCAAAACAAACGCGAGACTCGCTGAAAACTCGTTGGCCTGATGCATAGAAGAGGTGTTTAACAGCGCGATAGTGATTCCTAACCGAGGCATACGCTATTGACTGATTTTGTTTTAGCTCCTAGACAAGTAAAACAGTCGTAAGTGGAAGCAAGTCTTTTTTAAAAAAGTGTGACCTTGAGTTCGTTGTCGAGTTACTTGGCCAACCGAACGGGCAAAAATTTACTCATGCATTGAAAATGCCAAGGAAACAACTCGGCAGAAAACCATTACATCACTACACGTGGGCTCCCTTGCGCGTTTTCATATATTATTGTTCAACGTTGTACTGAAACGTTTGCATTTTAACACGTCTTGACTTAATGCAAATTCCGCATCTCAATCACAGTGAACGTAGGTCAACAGAAGTTTGATGAAGTCTTGGCCATCGTCACAAGTTGAAACCTTTGGTCAGAGCTAAAAAGACAAAATTCAGGCGACTTGAACTACAACAGATACAAACTTAAACGAGCCAAAGATCACTAAAACGCAAACTGAGAGGAAACCTTAAACCCTTTGTCAAATTTGAGTACCTACCCTGCATTGTGATGATAATATTTCCAAAACAAACCAACTCTCTCATCCGGGTTGTGACCAAGTTTCTTGCCAAGTGTCACTTAGACAAAAGGTTCGCACTTGATTCAGTTGAATACTTCTTACACACTCACTCCCTTGCTAAAAATTCTGATTCTTCCAACCAGTTACCAACTATTTCCTTTGCTGAGCGTTTTGAGAATTTATGGCACCCATTTGATGATTTTCTCCCAAGTTCTCATCACCTAGCTACTACCTGACATTGCAAGGGATACTCTGTAATGAGAAAGGCTTTGATGATCTATCTTGGTACTGACTGAGTTAATTACGGAATTGAGATCTCAATTTTTTTTTTTGTAAAACAACTGTTGAAATAAGTGATTTTTGATGACGTTGTCAAAGGAAGAGCAATGCGATGCAAGCAGTCAAGAATTTTCAAGAATTTTCTTCATATCTAGAATTAATGTGATTGTTAATTTGAGGTCATTTCGTAGTCCGCCTGAATTTCTAAATTTAAGTGATCTGGGATTTATATGGCAAATGACAAACAGGATGTAAAAACTTCCACACTGTGCACCAGTACTTTCATTTTCCGAAGCATTTAATTTGTAACAAAAAAGATTGAGTTCCGCAAATTCAAAGAAACTATTGCTGCATGGCATATAATTGCAAACCAGGTGTCGATTAAAATATACTTTCCCGGAAACTTGCTTGTTGGACCTGTTTTCGTCTCGCGTACTTTCATTGTTCACTCCAGCCTTTTTTTTTTTTTTTTTTGCGTCTTCCATATTTAACCCCTCCCCACCCCTGTTCAGCAGACGGCTGCATTTTGCCGGGTTGCATTACTCTGAAATATGTGAGAAAGGTTATGATCTTGTTCTGTGTTACTGGTCTTTGGTGCTGAACCGGACTTCAAGACAGTTAGTGAAGTAGGCTAAGTTGTAAGATTACAAGCGTTTGAACAAATTTTTGCGAGCGTTGTCAAAGTTGTCAGGTTCAGCTACGCTCTCCTCCCCTGACAAGTCACAATTTTACCCACAACACTCCACTCTCCTGCCACTTCCGTCTTTCGGGGAAATTCCCGAATTTGCAGTATGTAGTATTTGTGCTAAATCTGTACTGATGATTGTTGTCCCGTGCTTTAAGCACAAATTTAAATGTAGAACTTTACATATAGCTAAACTCTACTGAACGGAGCCGTAAGATCTTAATTTTAGCAACCACTTTCCGTAGTTGTTGGCAGCCATGTGAGCCGCTTTGCAGGCTTCCATCTTTTTGGCGGGCAACCTCAAGAAAAAGTTGAGCTGCTTTTCGGCAGTTCAAAGGTAAGTTAACGCACTTTTGACAAAGAATTAAAAAAAAGTATTTGTTTGCAGTAGCTTTAAAGTGGAGGTTAAATGTCTGAAATGTATTCTGAAGAACTGAAGGGTATTCAGATTGCTTCCAAATGAATCACAGGACATGACAAGCTGTGCGGTCAATGTCGCATTGCTGTTGAAAAATCTGGAACTTCCGACTGTTTGCTGCACATTTGTCACATTTCTAAAAGTGCGAAGCTAATCATTTCCGCAGTATTAAATTCAATGATTGGTCAATTCGCAGCAGAGAATAACTTATCATTTAAGTTTTAGTGGGATTTTTAGCCGGTAAGAATTAAAACAACAAATTTTACTTGGGGGAAATTTCCTGAAGTTAGGATCATGGAATTTGTTGTCTTGTATCCTGTTTATATCCTGTCAAAAACCCCAGTGTCAAATATTCACCGGTCGAAAACATGATTAAGTCATCATTTAGGAAACTCAACTGCAAAGACATCAGAGGTTATAAAATAATCAGGTATTAGATACCGATGGTTGTTCCACGTATAGACGGTACAGTGCTGTGTGATGTACCGTTGGCCGTTGTGGATTCAAACACCACGTTGGCAGAACGTGATGTAAACTCGTTGATTTCGTTAGAGTTCAAACTACCTGCATCCTGTGAAAGCCGTTAACACAGAGTTTTGAATTGAATTTAGTTCTGGACGATTTTTGAACTCTTTGAATCATGAATGTCTTGAGTGAGTGGTCAGTGTTTCTTTATGAGGTATGACATGCTAGTCCCTCAAAACATAGCAAAAGAATTAAGTTAAGTCGTTAATATGACAGGAGAAGTGTTAAAATACCGAGAACAATTTGGCGTAGAATAAGGAGCTGCAATATTGAGTATTTTGGGAAGAAGCTTGCCGAGTGGCTGTAGTCAACTAGAGCTGAAGAGGCTGAAGCCCTCTGTGCCACAAAAGCCCTGTCCAAATGCGAAAAAGTTTGGCAACCAAATGCAATCAAGTATTGTGCACTGAGTGGGCTAACGGTATCAAAGATATACAATGTTTAATAAAGTGTTTGACGTCTTTCAAATTTTATGAGACAAAACAAACAGAAAAATGTTTGGTCGCCAAACAGTGTTTGATCATGTTTGGTCGCAAAACATTTCGCCTTTGGACAGGGCTCTAGGCACTGATAGGATAGCATGAGGTCAAAGCTTGGGTAGACTGAGATACATTGCAGTTGGTTCTAAAGGGTTTCCATGTCGCTTTGACTGTCTCACTTTGTTTTGCGTCTAAACATTTTTGTGACCATTTATACATGCATGTTTACACAGGTGACAGGATCTTTCAACAAGCAGGCAGTATTTTTATTTTATAAACATTGTTAGAAGAGATGATTATATTAAATTAAGCAAATAGAAATTGTTTTTTATATATACATACTAGGTGATGGAATATGGAAGAGAAAGGAAAAAATCAAGGGAGGGGTGGGTGGAGGAAAGATGTATTGGGTCCGGTGGTTTTGGAACAGTTACACTGTATGAGAACAAGGTAAGTGCATAGATCTTTGATAATTTGTCTGTAACCATAGATAATCTGGACACTGAGAGGCACTGTCAGAATGAATCATCTCGCACAACCAAGAATGCAACACAGTGAGCTGAAACAATACCCCTGAAAAAGACAGCAATATTGGACATTGAATACAGTAGTGATCATTACGTTGTGATACACCCATGGCTAGTTCTTGGTGTAAGGCCTAGTTTACACTAGCAACATAATGACATATAACAACATAATCGCTTTTGTCGGTAATGTGAACATCGACATAAGGACAAGGACAAGGTCAGTTGTTTTCCTTATGTTGTTATGTCCATAACTGTAATGTTGCTGTTATGTCATTATGTCAGAATGTTCACACTGCAAATCGTTATCTTTTTTATGTCATTGTGTTGCTGGTGTGAACTAGACCTAAGACTTGACCATTGTATCCTTGGAAACACCCATCATAACAAATCATAACTAAATTATTGTGAATAAGGTCTTTTCCTTAGCTTCTTGAGACTATCAATAATGTTTTCTCTGTAATTACTTTGTATTTTAGATTACCAAGCAACAGATTGCCCTTAAGAGATGTCGCATGGATTTAAATGCTCAAAACAAGAAGCTATGGCGACAGGAAGTTGACATAATGAAGAGACTGGATCACCCAAACCTTGTGTCAGCTAAAGATGTTCCAGCACCACTGGATGTCAGTGTTGATGAACTTCCTCTGTTGGCCATGGAGTTTTGCTCTGGAGGAGACTTGAGAAAGGTCAGTTACAGTATGACCTTCTAAAACTGTCTAATGCATACATAGAGCTAGTATATAGATTTATTATACATCATAGTCACCATCTGTCTACTCATTGGCTAAAAGCCTACAGTTAATTCTGGGAAACAGCGCAACCTACAGCAAAGTCCAAGAGTGTACCCCCACAGGCACAGCCTTACTTTCCAATCAGAGATGAGCTTATCGTGGACCATGGAGTCATCTTGAAAGTCCTGAGAGTTGTGGTTCCACAGACCTTGCGTAAGGAGTACCTTAGGCAACTCCACAAGGGGCATCCTGGAATGGACGCTACAAAGAGGAGAGCAAGAGAAACTGTGTATTGGCCTTCTTTGATGCTTGATATCGATTCCAATGTAGCGTCGTGCCAGCCTTGCAACAGTGCTCGACCCCACCAGCAGAAAGAACCGCTTCTCATTCACCCGGTTCCAGACCTCCCTTGGTCCTTTGTGAGCGCAGACATATTCGACTGGAGTGGACTGCGGTACCTGATACTCGTCGACTCCTACTCCAGTTGGTTTGAGATGAGCACTCTCAGTGACTTATCGTCTAGAAGCGTGATCAGGAAGATGAAACAACATTTTGTTGTTCATGGAATTCCATCCAAGTTGCTAACGGACAATGGTCCACAATTTGCAAGTAGGGAATTCAGAAGCTTTGCCAGCGAATGGAGCTTCGAGCATGTTACTAGCAGCCCCTACTTTCCTCAGTCCAATAGTTTCGCGGAGAATACACTCAAACAAGCCAAGAGCCTGCTTGAGAAGTGTAAGAAAGATGGTTCCGACCCCTTGCTTGGCCTTCTTAACTTCAGGAATGTTGCAAGGGATCAAGTCCAAGGCTCTCCTGCTCAGTGGTTGATGTCGAGGCGTACCAGATGTGTCCTTCCTGTTGCGAGGAAACTGCTTATTCCAAAAGCACTCAACACCAGGCACGTCTCCTCACATTTGAAGCTTAAATGCCAACAGCAAAAGTCATACCATGATCAGCATGCCAAACCTCTCCTGCCTCTCCGTTCACAGCAAGTTGTGCGACTTCAGACTGACAGAGGGTACCAGAAAGTAGGCGTTGTCAAGCAACCCGCTCCACAGCCACGGTCGTACGTTGTGGAAGCTGAAGGAAAGGAGTACTGTGAAAACAGAAGACAACTCCTGTCCGTTCCAGAACCGGCTCCTGCTAAACTTACTTGCCCTGCAGCGACCAATTACAACATATGCTTTGTTTCTTCCTCCCCTGTGGTACCACCTTGTTCCCAATCTCCACCTGAGCAGTCTCCTGTGAACACGCCAACCGGACCTAGTGGTCCACCAAAGCCAAATCCTCAGAGATCTCCCGTGAAGACTCCAACAAGACCCAGTGGCCCAGAGAGATGTGTTAAGAGATATGGAAGGACGGTTAAACCAAATCCAAAGTTCAGAGACTTTGTGGCCTGACAATAATTATTTTCACTTTCTTTGTTATTCACTTTGCTGAAACTGCATGTATTTAACTTGCAAAGGGACGTGTGGAACGAGCATGTGAATGTATGCGTGTGGAATGTGTGTGTAATATGCTAATTAGTTTCATAACTTGGGTGTGTAACATTTTATCAGTTAGTCAAATAAATGGACTTCTCGAGTGAAGGTCATCGCTTGAAAATTACAGGTTGTGCATGCAGTGCATTTCCAAGAGCAATGTCAAGTTCATTGATCATAATCAAGGTCTTGAAAATAAACTGTGTTCTCCGGGATAATGCGTTTGTCGTTATTTTCTTTTAAACCATGTATAATAAAACAATTATTAGATTCGGTTTTTGTGATATCTGGAATAATCGAGGTCTCAATTAGTTTTATCAGCTGAGGCCGAAGGCTGAGGCTGATAACACTTACCTCGACCTTGATTATTCCAGATATCACAAAATACTCATCCAATAATTGTTTATTAGCTAAGCCTAAAAGTGGAGCTCCATTTATTACATAAGTTAAAGACTCTCTGTCAACTGGCATGCATTGCGCGCATCGTCTGAGGTTTCATGTTCTATGTAACCTCCAATTTGTTCTTCAAGAGGTTGAAGATGACCCAAGATGGTATCTGAGTCCATCTAATAGACCAATTGCGATATATTAAAATTCAGCCTAACACAATAGACCTCAGCACGAGGCTCTGGGGAATAAACCCCACAAACTCTGTAGTTATTCTCCAGAGCCTCGCACTGGGGTCTATTGCTTTAGGATGAATTTTAATATATTGAAATTGGTCTATTGTCAGACTCTTAATTTGACCACAGCAAGCTTCCATCTTATACATGTATATTTATATAGTTATGTACTTAATTATGATTTATTTTAAATCCTTAGGTACTAAATTCCCCAGAAAGTTGCTGTGGGCTGAAAGAAAAGACAGTTTTGAAGATTGCCTCAGATGTTGGTGTGTAATGTTATTTTTTACAATAACTGTCTAATTTCTTGCACAGTGATTGGCTCATTTTTATCATCAATAAGGGTACAGACAGATAAAATTTTAATCTATGCAAGCTTTCAAGTTCAACTTTCAGCTGACAAACTGTCAACTTTTTAACCAATGAGATTTTAAGGACTTTTTTTAAGTAGCCAATCAAAAAGCGAGAAAAGCTATTGATATTGTTCACATCCTTTTGAATAAAATTCACTTATCTTTGTTTACGGCAAGTTTACAGTGTCTTTTCCCCTCATTTATTCCCGGGATTTGACCATTTTGGGGTCTTGTTATTGTAAAAAACAAATTGATGTCAGTTTTTTAATACATCTGTCCTCTTATTGACAATAAATTGTGTCATAACATTGTCAAAGTTTACGGGGGAACCACTCGCCTGCGGCCCGTGGTTCCACAGCCACTTTGACAATGTTATGACGCAATTTGTTATCAATAAGAGGACAGATGCATAAAAAACTGACGTCAATTTGTTAAATTAACAATTATTCCACGATAGCATGTTGGATATGAGTTGGCTATATAATCATCTCATATCCAACAAGCACAAGTGGAATAATTGTTTTATTAAAAATGCCCCCAAAATATAGAAAACTAATTAAAATAATTAGTAAAAACAAAAACGGCCTAAAAATCACGTGACTGTATGCTTTATACCATATTTGTGGAGCATGGTATGATGGCTCATTTATAACCCATGATGGCTAAGCCCATGAAAACTCTCGAATTGCATTATCTAATGATCCAGTTTTTAATAATTTAATGTTATTCATAGAATAACACAGTTAGTACATACATCATCTTATAATACATGTAACCTCTTGCATCTTATTGTTGGGAATCGATCCACTGATATTTCATAAGAAGTCATTGAAAATAACCAGATTGTCCCAAATGATCAATCATTGATTATAATCAGATGAGTCTGCTGATCAAGTATAATTTCTCCATATGTCCCTTAAATAAGTAGCACTGGGGATCTTTTCTTGTATTCTATAAGTCTAAATGTTTCCACACTGTGAACCTGTCATCTCCAGGATACTTGCAGAAGTCAAAATCGATGTCCACCATGTTGAAATCATAAGCTTCATGTAGACAAAGCAAATGTGCCATGTACCAGCTGTGTCACACAGAATTTACCAACTGGACAATAACCAAATTCATATAGGAAGACAGGTCAGGCTCAGCTCAGGTGGAATTCTGTCGGTCAGCTAATGTAATATAATGGAGAGACCTTTTCAGTTGTTGACTAGGCCAAGTATAAGGCCAGGTGATAGTTAACAAAAATGGCTTGCATGTTTGTAGAAAACTTATTAGCTGAAAGAAAGCAGAGGGCTCAAGATGACATAGACAATTTTCGAAGAAGAAGTGGCAGCTCTTAAGTATGAAATAGATAAAATTTGGATTTAATGATCATATGGAGCATCCTTGGTGTTCTTTTATTTATCATCCTTTAGCTGCTGCAGTGGAATTTCTTCATGGCCACCGCATCATTCACAGAGATCTAAAACCTGAAAACATTGTTATAAGTCATGTGGATAATAAGGTAATACAGAGCTGGATGCTTTAGAAGCATATAACGTCTAGCCTTGAGGGATTAGGAGTGAGTTTTGTTTCTTCACTGTTTGCTATGGGGCCAGGCCAGTCTTAATCATTCTGGTTTCCAAACTTCATTCTACATTATTCTGGCTTGCAGAAAGCACTCACATTTTTATGAGTCTAATAATGGTGACCAAAGACCTAAGATCCAAGGTCTAAGACCCCCTCCAAATCTCAAAAACAAAGACTTAAGACCCCTTCCGAATCTAAAAGCTAAGACCAAGACCCCCTGTGAATCTCAAAAACTATTAGACCTATGACCCCCTACAAATCTAGAAAACTAAGACCTAAAACCCTCTCCAAATCTAAAAGACTATGACCTAAGACCCCTCCAAATTTCAAAAACTAAGACTTAGGACCCGCTCAGAATCAAAAAATCTAAGACCCCCTCCAAGCAAGGAATTTTTGGATGGCAAAAATTAAACCTGATGTTGATTTAAGTTTCAGATTAAAGCAAACTCCTGCCCAAAGGTTCCTGACCATGAAATTCTGGGTGCCCAGCACTTAAGCTTATATGAAAAAGTAAGTTTTTCAAGTCACCCAAAGGGAAAAGTTAGTCTCTTGTGGCCAGGCACTTCTAGAGCACAGCCCTGTTAGGTCATAGTTTTTGAGATTCAGAGGGGATCCTATAGTTTTTGAGATTCAGGGGGGATCTTAGGTCTTAGTTTTTGAGATTTGGAGAGGGTCTTTGCACTTAGTGTTTGAGATTTGGACACCCATCTGGTCATGCATGAGTTAATGGTGCTGTTGCTTATAAGAGATGTAGATGTATTGTGTTTGAGGCAAGCCCTATTTGGGTCCACTCTAAGAACATGGTATTTCAGTTATGGGGGCTTAATAAATATAATAAATATATAATCATATTTGATATATTTTATTCCTCTAGGTAGTTTACAAACTGATAGATCTTGGCTATGCAAAAGAACTGGATCAAGGAAGTCTGGCTACCACTTTTGTCGGGACTCTAAAATATCTGGTATTTAACTGGTGAAATTGTTTCTTGACAAGGCTTGAATTGATTTTTAGAATAGATTTTTTAATGATTGATATCAGAAATCAGATCACGCATTTTATATATCCCACCTCCAATTGACAAATTACAGTGTTTAATATTTGAACTAGTTTAGGAGGATGAGAGTTATCATTTCAAAATAAGAACTTCTGAAATTTAATCCTTTTATAGACTTGCTTGACTTGCTTGCATTTCATTTTAGTGAGAATAAGTTAATTAAAGCGAAAGTTACCTGAATGCTTACCTGAAGCTATTTGACTCCAGGATGAAGTGCTTATATGATTTGCTCAGCATTTTTCTTCATTTACGAAAATGTGTGTTGTTTAGTTATTACTGTGTTTTTGATGTCCACTTTTGTTTCCCTTTGATTCACAGGCCCCTGAACTGCTTGACAAGGTGCAATACACAAAAACGGTAAGACAAATTTACTAATAGCTTAAACATAAGATATCTTGTCCAGCTCACATTGTATCTTTTCTATCAGGACTAAGTTTAGTTTTCGTCTCTCCCTTCCTTCATTTATTTTTTTGTCAATTTTCTTTCTTTCTTTTTTATATTCCCTTCCTTGATCCTACATGTACATTCATTCTTTAGTTTACTTGCTCATCCAGTAAATGATTCAGGTAGTACACTTGACAGTACTAGGAGGATTCACTGAAGTGAGTGGTTGTTCAAGACCAGAGCTAAAACAGATGTAGTCAATAATAATATTTAACGTTAACTATTGCAGGTGGATTATTGGAGTTTTGGCACAGTCTTGTTTGAATGCATTACTGGAATGCGGCCTTTTCTTACCGAACTATCTCCAGTCCAGTGGTATGAAGAATTTATAAACTGTAAATCAGACTCTGGTTATTTCATCTTTGATGGTTCCGTCAGTTAAAAGTTGTCTCACATTGTTACACAGACTTGACTTAGGTTAAGTTTATTTCTAAAGCGGTTTGCCCCAGTCAATTTTTACATCGATTTTTACTTACGCTGTGCACTGTTACTTGGTGAAGGTTGCACATCACAACAAGGGAAATAATTTATTTAATTTATTTCATATTCATATTCCCTGAGACACCGTGATTTATGAAGGAATCATGAGAACTTGTATTGTTATAATGGCTGCTGACACATTTAAGCAAGTTGGCATTGGGAGCACAGCACTGCCCTTGACTGATTTATAAAATAGCTCTTGTTGATGACATTTTGGTTCTAAAGAATTTTCGATAGAACCTAAACCAGCCACTAGGCTGGTTCTGAATGTGACTGGATCTGTTGTACCACAAACAGTGGTGAAATGTGTAAAAATAATCCATGTAATAAAATTTTATGTGCAGTGGTTTCTACATCATTTAGTTTCATTGCCTGATCCTCATTAGGTATAATAAAGTTCGCGGCAAAGGACCGGATGACATCTGTGCCTACTTTGATCTAAAAGGTAACTCACTGTGCGTAGCATAACATTAAGTAAATCTTTGCACAATAGGCAAGTCAAGGTGCAGGGCTCACTTGAGGCTTATTACATTTAAAAGCTGCGTGTTGTTTCGTTAGTCAGTTTGGGTTATACAGTGCAATCAATAAGTGAAAGGTTGTACTAAAAGTTTCATAATTACAACATTTTGTATCTTGATGCTCGTGAACAAAAGTGCAGGTCACAATCACTTAAAATGATATAATATGTTTTGAAACCAACAAAGCAAAAATTCCACCAAGGATAAGAATAGGGACGTGCTGTTATTGTAAGCGTTGAATTGTCTGTTACATAACTGTCAAAAATAATTGAGCCGCTTACATTAGTAGAAGGTAAAAGGTTAAGTCTGCATACAAACCAAGTGGTCCATTAGGCCAGAGCTTATCATTGTTTCAATTCTGTAGCATGAAATAACAAGGAATATTGCTACTCCTCCCTGGATGGGATGCAGATCCATTGCAGGGTTACCCCCACGTTGACCTGTCGCTCAATAAGCCTCTGGAAGGTCCATGGTGAATTACAAAGTCCAAATGGGGTTACCTGTATTTGCTGGTGTTCATGGGTCCTAAATGCTCGATGAATCCGAGTTGTGCCGTTGTTTTTAGATAATTTTGCCATGAATCTTGCTTGCATTATTCAAAATCAATATGTTTGATGTTACATTCTAATGAAAAAGCACACCACATAATTTGTTTGGCTAATCAATCTATTCGACAGTGTATGTCAATATCTCAAATGCCATCTTTACTATAGGAGTGCTTATTGGAAGTGGGTATTTATCGGAAACGGGTTGCCTATTAAAAAAAACGGTGCAAAGGGGGAAGTGTGTATTAAAAGGCGGAAGGTACAAATATGTAATCATCATCATGGTGGTTGGACTCTATATTCTTCCTGGTTCTGTCTCTAGCTGCATGTAGGACATAGTCCAACCAAATGTTTGGGAGTATCTAAAGCGTTGTTTTGGTACATGGCAACAGGTTGTCCTTCTTAGGTTAGAGTACCAAATAAAGTCAGCAGGCATGCCACCACTTAGAACGCCTCCTAAGACGGATTTGAATTTGATTTTATGAGGCTGTCTCATTTGTGTTGATATACAATAGTCCACCGTGGTCCACCGGGGTGCACCGTGGTGCACCGTGGCTTGCATTATGCATGACATTCCCTGTTACTGTATTTAACAAACTTTGTCATAATGAAATAAATATATGAAGCAAATGTAGCGCTGTACAGGTTCACTAGTGCCTTGCTGCATGTTACGATTCTGTAGTTTGTTGCACTCTGCTGTAATGCTGACTTACATTTGACTTCGTTTCAGAGGAAATACAGTTCTCTTCTGTTCTGCCGACTCCCAATTCCCTCTGCAGGTAAGTGGCGTTTGCCTGCCATCATGTCAGGGAAGGAACTTTATGAGACCGAGTGATTGAAATAGTATGACACTTTTTTCTTTCGTATCAGGCAACTTCAAGACAAGTTTGTTGCCCTTCTTCGACTGCTGTTGTTGTGGGACCCTCAAGCACGTGGAGGATCAATTCTTGAAAGTGGCAAGAAGGAGTGCTTTGATGTGCTTGAAAAGATCATCAATACTGTGGTAATTCTTGTAACTGGCAATTTCCAGTGACTGAATAAAATGTAACAGCGACCTAGTTTCTTTAAAAGCCGTAAGGGTTATGTTTAAACGTAGTGTTATGAATTTCTTAATACACGGAACTGGCTTGTTCATTTTGTAGATAGTCCGTGTATTCTTAGTCAGCTCAGCAGTGGCGATTCCATTTGAAGTATTACCAAGTGAAACGTAAGTTTTGTTTCATTGATTGTTGTTCAAATTGCAGGAGAGCAAATTGTTTTCACAGGCATGTAAATCTTGTTGAACTTCTCAGTCAGAAAAAAAATCCTCGAGAAAGTCAAATCGGACAGGCAAAATCGTTCTCGTAGCCGGTCTCTCTGCCTGCTTCTCATTCCATAAGGCCAATTGAATTCACGTCTAAGACGTTTCAAGTGAAAACGGCTTGACTTTGCATGAAAATGAACGTCCAGGTGAAACTACTATTCATATGGAGTCTATGGATGGTTTTTCACCAAGAATCGTCTTGACGCAGAGGCAAAATGCAACTTGGAAATGACCTATTGCGAATCTGTTTTCAGAACAGATGTCTTTTACGCCTTGAGTAGAACAGTGCTTGTGAATGAAAGGAAAGTTTAGATTTATCTTATACCAGAACGGACCTGAAACAGTTATCATGCCACAACTCCATGAAACAAGGTTGAGAAGTTTTTGTAACCTAAGTTTTTTTTCTTTTTTGTTCTTGTTTCAGGATAGAGGATCTGCAAGTGAAATTATCTGAGGCAACTGGAGTCGATGTTAAGGAGCAGGAATTGTTGTTGGCTTCAGGGCAGGCTGTTAAACCAAATACACTTGTCATGGATTGCATCAAGGATGATCAGGTCAGAAATAAGGAAACTCTTCGTTATCAGTGTAATTGCTGTTGTTGTGTTTATTGTTTATGTGGTATTGTTGTTCACACTATAAGTTGATTTTAAGTTATGACAACTGAATAGATTACTCGCGATTTCACAGTAAAAATACAATAAAAAATAAATCACTTTATTTAATTGTCGAAGTGTTTAGCACTATTGTGCTAATTGTGGACACTGAAATAAGAAAACAAATCTTGTAAATTGAACACAAACTTGTTAAAAATCCCAACTGGCGGGAGGCTGACCAGTTGCCTATTTACAAAGCGTGGAGGAGTTGACTCTTTGACCACCAGGCACAAATCCATCTAGTGGCAGGGAGAAGGATTTGAACTCGGGACCTCCAGATTACAAATCCAGCGCCCTAACCACTAGGTCACGCCGCCTCCACAGTTCACTTGTAGATCCTCTAGATATTGTTACCTCAATGTCTCTGCCCTCATCGCACCGCCCACGTGGTCTTGTCCAGATTTTTAATGTTGTAAATAGTGAGAGGGACTGATACTGAAAGCCTTGTGGTTTATTCGTAGGTCCTCTCGCTACTTCATGTCTCAATAATCTTCTTGTATGTACCTTTTTCAATGAAACAAACGAACTCTCTTTCAACATGGATATGTTATCAAAGACATGGGAGACAAACCCTTTCAACGAGAGAACATTCTGTCACCAAAACAAACTTGCGAACTACATCAAGCTAATGTCTGTTTTGTTGCATATGCATGTGAAGATTGGAGATGATTGCGCTCTGTTCCTTTTGCCAACAAGTGTTGAACCAAAATCCACACGGCCATTGTACACTTTGCCACCTACAGTTCAAGGAATGGGTAAGATGCAGCCTTTGTAAGCAACGTACGATAGCGCAAAAAGCTGTCCTCAGTAAAACCTAAAGTAACAAAGACTTCTACGAGATTTAATCCGTGGCCTCTGTACTACTAAGCTATAGCCGTGACGTCATTGTTGATAGTGGGTCGGTTGTTATTTGCAGATACAGTCGAGGTCGTTTCGGTCCCAAACATCAAGACAAAGCTTAGCCTGCCTGTGTACGTCCACTACTTCTTTTCACGGAGGCTAGGCAACGCTCGATCCTCCGTTGGAGAGAAGACGGCCGCTGTACATTTTACTACAATACCATGCGAGCCTAACTCAGCCCATAAGGCAAAAGGAAGCACATATTTTTGGAATATTTGTCTCTGTACTAACGACATTGTGTATATACTAGATTTGAAGATGATAGAACTTTTGTGTACGTCTTTATGAGCGTTGTTAAGGTTTTCGTGGGTACATGTACCAGTCGCCCTCTAAGACTCATACTCATTACAATGCAGACAAGCTTCATATACAGTTGTTCCTGTGCATGTCGGCAATTACACTTTTCGTTCAAATATTTAAGTTTAGTAACTCATCTCGTCTAAATACCTTTTGTTTCAGTCACTGAGCAGAAAACGCTGATGTCGTACGAGGTAATTTAATACATTTAGCCTCAGGGTTTAGAAATTCAATTGTGGAACAAGTTACTCAGTATGTCAAGGACATACAGTTAGCTTATTTGATGAGGTGACAGTCTGTCCTAAAGTTTCAAAACACTTTGTTTTTCAGGAATTGAAAAGGGCCTTTGCTCAGGGCGTGAACTTTTGCCGTGAACAGACAAAGATAAATCAGCTGCTGATTGAAGGCTTTAGAGCGGCACAGTGAGTTGAGAGATTCTTTTTTTAATTTTTGTGCTAAGTCATAGTAATTACAGAAAAAGAATGCTCGCACCTCTTGTTCGTCATACGTTCAACTATGAGAAGCTTTCCATGGCATACACATCGCACATACTGATATTACATGATGACAGACAGCCGCATTTGCATTCTGTGATTGTAAAAGTTTCCTATTCAAAGTTCTCAAAAGCTAGTTTCTTTTCCATTCGTTGATAAAATTGTGCTGAAAATGGAGTATTCTAAAATTTGTCTCCACTTTCGTTAGTGTTTTTTTCTACTGTGCCGTCATATGTTCTACTAACATCAATAGTTTTCTTTTTCTCTTCCAACCCTCAGGATTTCATTGTTAGTTCTTAATTCCAAACTTGGACAGCTCAAGTCTGAACTTCTAACTGAATCCAACAAACTGGAGGCAAAAATAGACTTTTTCAACTCCAGGTATCTTGAATGTGCAGTTTTGTAATTGTATTGGGAAAGGCTCGTTAATTACATTGATTTGCGCCGTACCTTTGCTACTTGGCAAAGGTTTCGACTGATTTTTGACAACTTTAATGTTCTTTTGACCACCCTCTGATGGTTTCCGTTTGACCATTGCGAACTCCATTTCTCTCACTTTTTCCATTTTGGTTGGCAAATTAAAAGAGTAGTCTGAAAGAGGTCAAAAATTAATCACAAACTTTGTCAACGGCAGCGGTGCAGCGCAGCATTTTAATTTATGTCAACAAAATCTTACGTAATAATGGGTTCTTAGGAGCGGGCCATTTGACACTTAAGGGAGGGGAGGTGATTTTGACAAAACCGTATCCTGTAAGCATACTTGGAAAACAAATGTCATACACACGTCCCGAGAAAAATAAAATTTCTAGTACATGAAAGGGTTTGAAAAATTCATGCCTATACCCCCGTAAATGGTCCGCCCCTAGTAATTAATCATGATCTTTTTCTTCAGTTTACAGACTGATTTAGAAATTTATGCTGATAATATCAACCTTGTAAAAAGTGAGTTTGAAATGCCTGGTTAAATATTTAATTGCAAATTTAATAATATGTTGTTTTTCGGTATGTGAATGAAAACACGTTATTAAGTTAAGCTTTTGTTACTTTCAGATGATAAATTGCTCAGAAACTGGAAACGGGCGCAGAAAAAGGTGGAGTCGTTTCAGAATGTAAGGCGAAATGTTAGATAATGTATCTGTACGACAATATTTATGGTATCGAGCTGTGATAACTAAATATAAATATTTAACTTTTAATAAAACCTCTTGTAATCAATTAACCTACCAGCCATTATCAATTTATAAAGAACTTCTTTCCGAAAGAACTCTGTGAAGCTTTCTAGTGGAGTTTCGCGAAGAGAAATCGGCAAACCAAACGTGCCGAGCGCTTGTCGGAGAGGGAGCTTTTGTGTACACCGATTTAGTTCGCTTATCGTTTCCTTTC
Organism: Orbicella faveolata; assembly: GCF_042242905.1. NCBI lineage: Eukaryota > Metazoa > Cnidaria > Anthozoa > Scleractinia > Merulinidae > Orbicella > Orbicella faveolata. The sequence goes on from NW_028301576.1 coordinate 9,438,801, forward strand.
CCGCCGGTTTTGTTTTGTTTTGTTTTGTTGTTTTTTTTTTTTTTGTGTGTGTGTGTGTGTGTGTGTGTGTGGCCTAATATCCAACTATGAAGCCTGATCAAGAAACGCCAAAGAACATTCTACAAAGGAGAGACCCTCTTCAGCCAAGAATGGAACTAGTTCTGCCTAGGAAAAAGTTCTTTGCCGAGAAAAGAGAACCTTCTACCAAGAATGGACACCCTCTTGTCAGCTATGAAATCCTTTTACCAAGAAAAGAAAAGAAATGAAATTCTTCTTTCAAAAAACGGCATTCTTGTACAAAGAAAGACATTCATCCACCAGGAAAAGACATTCTTCTACCAAGCAAAGATATTCTTGTACAAAGGAAAGACATTCTTCTACTAAGCAAAGATATTCTTGTACAAAGAAAAGACATTCTTTTACTAAGCAAAAATATTCTTATACAAAGAAAAGACATTCGTCTACCAAGAAAAGAGATTCTTCTACCAATGTAAGACATTCTTCTACCGAGAGAAGACATTCTTCTATCAATAAAAGACATTCGTCTACCAAGAAAATACGTTCTTCTGCCAGTAAAAGACATTCCTTTCCCAATAATAGACATTCTTCTACCAACAAAAGACATTCTTCTACTAAGAAGAGACATTCCTCTTCCAAGAAAGAAAATAATCAGGAAAGACCTTTTCTTCCAAGAAAAGAAGTTCTGTTTTCAAGAAAGGAACCCTCTCCGTTCAAAACGGAACTTCCTTTTCAGAAAAGAACTTTTTAAAACTCTTCTTTCAAGACAAGAATTCGTCTCCGTTATTCATGTTTAATCTTTGTGCTGAAAAACGTATTGAATTTAACACTTGCGTATCTCTTGCGTACAATTGTTCGCAGTAAAATTTTGTTTCGCTTCATCTCTTCTTTACCTTGCATAAATCTTAGTCCAACCAGGCTGTTCTGATCCCATTTAGAATGATGTAACACAACTGAAAGAGTTCACAGCAGCAGTACAGACTAAAGTTGTTGAGCTGCAGAAGAGTCCATACACAAGTGGAACGCAATCGAAATCTAAACCTGATGGAATGAGGTACAACAGTAAGGTTAACTTGACAAACAGTAACTCTAAGAGACTGACAGTATTTTGATAACGGCCATTTTGGAGTTCCAAAACGGGAACTGAACTGTCCAGCATGGCTCAACACTTGTTAAGGTGGCTGAACACAGTTTTTGATACCTGTGTTTCATTCAGCTTTTTCTCTAAAACCCTTGATCCTTCGGTCGCCAAAAATGGCAGCAAGCAAGTTAACAACACAAACTTTGGTTTTTTGATGGTTAAGCTGACGTATGTGCCGTTGCCATGGCCACATGAATAAATATAAACAGGCCTTTAAAATCAGTTTTGTTTATTTGTAGAAAATCTAGTAATTAGATTTTCGTTATAATTTGCATGCAACAAGCTTGTAACGATTCTCACAAGTTAACACCATTTTGCTAATAATTTAACAGAGAGATCTTTAAGTATCCCTTGTTGAAGGTTCGCTGGAGTATCTAGAATTTCCTTTGTTAAAGTTCAATTATTTTCAATAGTCCAGTTACTTATTTCCTAAAGTATTTTCGTGCCAAATTTCGTGAAATTCTAATGAGTGGTTCTCGAGAAATAGGCGTATTTCCGAGAGTGCAATTTTTCATTCAAACGCAATTTTTTTACTTACTACCCATGCGCTGCATTGAACTGGGTTCTTTCAGTAACAAGGAAAAAGCTGAGAATTGCTGGGTTCTTTGCACCGTTACATATCTTTGTAATAAAAGACTAAAGCCATCAACACACCGCGTTCAATTATAGAGAAAAATAGCACAGATAGTGCGCGTGTTGAGTAAACAAAATCATCGCTCTATTGACGGCATGTTTCTTGTTTGCAATCCTTGTGCCCGCACTGAATTGCATCAGCAAAAGCGCGCGCGAAAACTGTGTTCGGCCACCTTAAGCAGTCTTGACGTTTTTCTAATAATCTTGTTTTGAAAACCAGTGAGAAGTTGAAGTTTCGGTAAATGATGTGTCTACACGGTTGTTTTGTTATCGTGTCCACAAACCCGCGATTGTCATTTTTTGATGAAACGTTCCTCTCTATCTTCGCAGGTACGACTGTGCTGTCAAACTTTACGAGAAGCTGAAACAAAGTAAGGTTCTCCATTTAAAATCTGTGTTTGGTATTTGTTTTCGTTCTTTCCTTAAAGGGAAGCATCTTTCATGAGCCAAGTAGTGCAATTTGTCAATATTTTTGTAAGCTAAATACTTCATCCTGATTTAGTGTTAAAAGAAACTTCAGAACACAACTTTATCAACTTGAATAACGTCGATCAATCTTCTATATCTGTACAATTGGACCCTCGTGGAATAACGACCCTTGGGAGAACCGTCATATGACCCGCACGGCCCCGCGCGCTACTTCCTTGGAAAACCATAAGAACAATGGTCCTGTATGAAGCCGCAGGCGTGGAAGTAATTGGGCAAGAAAAAGGCGCACGGCCCTACTAGAAACACTACGGCCGCGAAAAACCTTGTTTTCTTCAATACGAGTGAAGAAAGTGAACATTCTGATAGGAAATTAACTATCTTGGCGAGCTGTCCGATGCAGAACTACTTCAGTTGCCACTTGCTCCGAAAGCACAGGAAGAAAGTCAAAACTCCTCATTAATGAAGAAGTAAACAAAAGCGGTCATATGATAAAATGCTCATTGACTCAGTTCGGTCGGGCCGGACGAGAAAACATTTGGCTTTCAGTCAGGACGCACGGGCCTCTCTTTGCTTGGTCAGTATTTCATGACCTCGGGCCAAACATTCTCTTCCACTCAGTCAATAAGTACATATTACGTCACTGGACTGTTTCATTGATATTTCATGAAGTCAGTATAGGTTGTGTTTTGGTCACGATTGTTACTTTGAGAACTTTACAGTTAGACAATGAATCGCTAGACACCTAACTTTAACACTACCCAAACTACACCGACAAGATGTCAAATCCCTGAGTTTAAGAGTTTAATCCCTGAGTTTAAGATAATAGGAGGCTTGGGTTTCATAATGAAAGGATCTTGTGTTTTGAAGGCGACAGACGACCCGCGGACAGTCAGCCAATGGCCACGATTATCTTACAGATTCTTGCACAGAGAGAGAAACTGCACAGGGATATTTGTACTCAGTTAAGGTAACGTACGTACTTTTGGAAACGTGTACTTGTGACATAAAAAAACTCTAAACTATGAAATAATCTGGAAAATTAGTTACTCAGTGACAGTAAATAGCAGTGCACTTAAGCCAAAATGGGTCACTCGAGAAACGACTGTGAGCCCACCTTAGAACCTCTTAAGGTTAGCTTGATTGTTAGGAAACTTGATCTCTTTCAGTGCAGATTGAGAAGTAATGATTGGTTATTTAGTGCATTGGAGAGGAGCAGGTGAGGGCTCGGCCAGTATCTTGTGTTTTGGACAAGGCACCTCATGGTGCTTCTCTCCACTCACCCATGGCAAAAATACTTGGTGGGACAGGAGGGGGGAATTAAGTTAGATGGACTAGCATCCCATTAGGTATGAGTAGAGTTACACGTGGTCGCTCCATGCTACAAGAACCGGAGTGAATGTGAGCAGTGGAAAGCTATCTAACCATTCATGTTCTTATCCTCTACATCTAACGGGACATGACTTACAGAAGTTGATTTCTGTTTCTTGTCGGTGAATTTCTTCGCAGTGAAGTGATGTCCTGCAGAAGAGAGATCCGCAAACTCATGTATCGTGTTATACAGGTCAAGGAGAAACTTATCACCAGAGCAGATGAGCTCACAGAGGTGAGTTCGTGTAAACACAACTGGCACGGAGCAATCAGGAAGGCAGTTTTCATGAGTGTTTATAATTTGAGCGAACCAGCTGTTTGACATGACTGTTGAATCCTGGTAAAGGTTTGTCCATCATCAAACCAACCGAATTAGAAATAGATGACCTTCACCTTTTATATTTCGTTTGGAGTTTTTGTTTTTCTGGCGTTGATAGAAGACTCGAAACTGGACATTTTGAGCAAATGTTCCGAACGGATTTTCCGGTAATTTACTGAGCGATATGACTTTCAATGACTCTATTTAGTGTTAAGCATCCTTGCGATAATAGTCAAATTATGGTATCCAATGACTTTTAAAACTAATTAGATGTTTTTCAATTTTGCTTTGGGTTTTACCAACTTCTTAGCAGTTGATACTCCAGAGTTTTGAGCGGCTTATAACAAGAGGAAACGAGTCAAATTTTGGGTGCAGACAAGAGGAAAGAAGCTGATAACTACTGGCAAAGTTTCCAAACATGACAAGAATTGTTAGTTTTTTTTCGTTGTTGTTTTGTTTTCTCAGATGCAGAAGCAAAGACAAGTTGACCTGTGGAGACTTCTCCAATCAAAGGTTGTTATTTATGTGTTTTGTTAAGGGTTTTAAAAACATGAACATTAAACCGTTTAATAGCTCCGTGATCGGGTAAGATCGCCACATTTTACGCAGTCACTGGCCATTTCGAGTGAGCAAGGGGCATCGACCCATCCGAGTGTGCTTTGTATTTTGGTTATTTTGTTGTGGGTGTATGAGCCCACTTATACAGTAAGCACTTCTGATAGAGAAAAGACAACATCAATTCACGATTTCTTTCTTTTTACTTTAGAGGCAAAGAGAACAGAATCGTTCGTCAAGCAGTCCACATACATCAATTTCTTCACTCACAACTTCTTGGTATGTTACTATTTGTTCCGAATTTAAGTTTCTGTTCTTGTTTTGGGCAAAATTCGTTAAATCAAATAACTGAATCCTAGACTTTGTGTTTAAGTTTTCGTTGGCAATCATTTTGTGTCTTTTTGTGATTGTAGATGAGGCATTAAGAAGCACTTACAATGTACTGCATTTCCTTTTTAGTCTCAGTACACAATCCGTTGTTCTAATTGAGGAGAGCTCTAGATCCTTTGAAAAGTAAGTCAAAACGTAATAATTTAGCTGGGTAATTTAGCCGAGTTTCCGGGAAACCTTTTTCTGAAATTATGTCCGTGCAACATAACCAAGCATCGAGGGTGTGCGCAGACGAGCTAAACCTCAAAACGAAAGCGCGGGAAAGTCGCTTGAGCCGTGTCAAGGTTGATCTGTAGTTTGATTGGCCGAGAAGTCAGAACCTTCATCTCAGGCGAACGCGAAAGCGAGGCAAACCGTTTATTATTACTGTCCGTCGTTGCTGGAGGCCGCGTTGCCCATGACAAGCGGCTTTATTTTTATGCAGACAACCTTCTCGCAGGAAAAAAAAATCATTTCAAGTTTCCTGCAACGAGAGTCTATTCCATAAGCTTACGCATATCATTCAGACGTTATTGCTGCTGTGGTTCCGAAGCCTCATTGACACACCCAAGCTGGGAATGACTTTTGGTGTGAGAAACGTTTTGCTTTTATGTATTCTCACACTTCTACTTTCGTACTTTGCAGGTTTGCCGGATTGATAAACAAATTGAAGATTGATCAGATCAGTGAGACGGAGGTATGGTATTGTTCATGATTTGTTCCACAGTTAGCTACTATTCCATCCAGGCAGAGTAATAATACGCTTCATGCTACAGGCTGATCATTTTTTTTTATTCTCAGTACCTGTTTACTTGACAGTGTGTTTATTACATAGAAGGAAATCAGCTGCTGATCACAAGTGGGCACATGAAAGATTCACATTTTTGTTTTCCTTTTCAGAATTTCGACTGGGAATTCCTTGAGGAAGAAAATAGCTCAACTGACCAAGAGAGCGTTTGATGTGCAAAAGAAAGTATTACTAAAACGCGGTTGTTGAATATTAAGCGTGGATTTGCTCCTCTTCAGACTGACATAACGTGATGAAAGAATCGAATTAACCTCTTCCAGGCGTTCAGATAGTTGGGGCGCAAGGGTAAGAAAACGGGGGAAGGAAATATAGGACACAGAGGCTTAGTGCGAAGAGCGACCTTGCGCGCCGCGCTTCTCGCGCCGCGCCATTTTTCGCGCTGCGCGCCAACCATTGAGTGAACGCCTGGCAGAGGCAAGACACAATTATGAACACCGCCAAGCTGCTAATGACCGACAATTTCGCAAACTGAATGACTACTCAGGCACTGTCTGTTGAACAAGTGTCATGTTCTAAAACGGAAAAAAAACTGTTTGTACGCAAGGTTTTTATTGTTAAATTGTGAGACATTTTAAGCTACATAGTAGTCGAAGTTTTATTAGTGATTGTGTCATGTCCATATCAAGCTTTCAAGCTTTTTAGTTTTAGATAGTTATGCTGTATAGTCCTTAGTGATTTACCGCAATAAAATTGCTATATGACAATCTAAATCGTCACATCATGACAATTGGTGTCTCTTGCATGGCGTGCCAAACTCCCAACGTCTTTTTCCTGAAATTCTGGACTAGACTGATTTCCACAGTAGAAAGGTTCGGACATTTAGGGCATTTCTTGAAACTTCCATTGCGAGAGCATTTCTTTTTCTCCAATTGGTGCTTGAAGATAAAATTGTTTAGGTGAATATATGGATATAGCCCAAACCTCTTGGCACGGGTTGAAAAAAGATTGCAATGGCTGCAGTATAGCTGCATGATGGCTCGGTAGAGGGAACCGGGATGTTGAAAAATCGAACTTATCTTTTTTTTAGTGGAATACACACAAACAATATTAACTATAAATATTTACAATACTAGCGTTACTGGCTATATAATCCATGGGCCAGGGCAGGTTCTCGGTACCACTCGGGGGGAGAAAATGTGAGTGATATCTGATGAAAGGTTGTATGAAGACTTTTCAAATTTACTTGATAGCAATCGTGAAAGAGTAGCTTTCAGTATTTTTTGCGTACTTCTGTTTTTTCAAAAATAGAGCTGCGACATGGAAACGAGGCTCACGTTAAAACAGTTATTTTAAATGCGTTAATAATATTAATAATTACTACATTGTACAGTAAACAGCTTTTTTAACATAAGGTTAAAAACTAAAATTTATAAGTTGATTTGAAAAAGAAAAACTTAAATGAAACCATGCAGCTCAAACTCGAAAAGCATCATGGGTAACGTCTAAGATGACGGTCTCGCTGCATGGTAAATACTTCAAAGTTCTTACCAAATTTTCGCAGTTTGCACGCTTTTTATCAAGTAATACAGAGAAACGGGGAACACTTAATATTTTTATGCTCACTGAACAAAATACAAACATTCAAGAGTCTCTGTTCGACTCAAGGAAACTTGACTGCTATGCACAGTTTCAATTGTTGTTTTATTCCTATAGACCAAACTAAACGACCTGCTTTTACAACTTGTATTATTCACTGCTCATGTGATAAAAGTCGGCTAATTAGTCCTATTTTAAAAAAAGATCTCGACTCTTTAAAATATTTATTGTAGGCGACTACAATTAAAAGTCATGGGCCATTGCTTTATTCATTGGCAGAGAATACCAAGGAAGGAGAAATTCCCCAAGTCATATGTCACAGGAAATGCCGTAGTCTTTTTGGCACGAAGCGCGATTAGTTGGAGAGCATTTCTCAAACAACGGCCGCGAAACAGATTTTGAAGTTTAATTTGGAAAGCGAAGGGCAAAGATCTCGTCGGCAAGAGCCAAGCACAAGAAGAACTTGCTCGAAAATGTACACTTTTTGCGAAAATAAGACTGCATGTACAAGAACACGCGATCCCTTTGACTCTGTAGGTTGACTTGTATTTAGATGCTTTAGAAAAGCTGCTATTGCTGCGGGTGATAGCACGCTTATTGGCCTTGCCTGTCGTGATTTGGTAGCAGCTGAAGCGTGTTACCATGGTCGTTTTTTTTTAGATTGTACCTGACCAGATAAAGCGAGTAAGTACACTGACTTGGAAAGCAGTGAACCGGACTCGGATGAAAACTAATTTTTTTGATATCGAGTCGCAAGCGTATGACAAACTGTTTCAGTTTATTTGATCAGATTTATTAAATTCCAGGCTTATTTAGATGGTTGATCTGAGAGAGAAGCAGGAATCTCCATGCGATCAATGGGCGCTACTGAAATATCCGAATCAACGAAAAAGACATTTCTGAAGAAAGTTAGAAAACGATCTCGGCGACTTGTTACAATTTGAAGATCTCCCGAACAATAATAAAGTTTTTGTTCTTTCCAAAAATTTTTCAAATGCTCAACTGGCCAGAGAGATAGTAACTTTATCTCAGCGATTCGACAACAGAGCTGACTCCATGTAAAGTCAAGGAAAATAGCAAGTTGGACTGTACATCTGTAATGTAGTTCTTTCAAATAATACTGAAATGGCATGGCCACCGAAATCTTCTGAACTATGTGAGAATGCAATCAATCTCCCAGCAGAACTAGATGCCTTTCTATATACTCTTCTAACTAGCAACTCAGAAATCCCGACGGAATATCCTCATCGCCACCGGTGCCTTGTTGGCAACTCTTTTGGGCAAGAAAATATCTACGAGGTAACTGGAGAAAAACCTTCCAAGCAAATGCTATTACCATACGCAGTAAAAACTTTGCAAACCGCAATGTTGAGCTTATACAGATGTTAAGCCGATGTGGGCATAGGATTGCCTATACGCAAATTGAGGAAATATACACAGCCAGCTTTGCCTACAGAAAATGGCCTTGACGCCTGATAATGATGTTCCTTTGCCGAAAAATATTCAGGCAACGCTTGCGTGGGATAATATTGATAGAATAGAAGGGACGCTTAACATCTCATCGAGTAAATGTCATAGCTGTCTAAGTCAGGCATTTTGGTCCCGGAACCTCCTTCCGCCCCCTGGAACTGAGCAAGCTAGGACAAGGAAAAGAAACATTGATCCTCCAATCATCTCGCTTGTACCTCCATATAACGCTGGTGATCGCACGACACGAAGAAGACATGAAATTGATGATGTCCATGCTCAAAGGAAGCTGGATCAATCCCTTTAAAGGGAGAAAGGCAAGACCTAGCTGTCTATCTACCGACAACCTCGCAACTCCTGAGATAGAGAATGATCTCAATGCTTCCGGCAGAGGCTTTCGGAGAGACGGCTTATAAGACATTTTGTCATGACAGGCTTGAGTCTGACCAACGTAAGGTGACATTCTGCGACAAAATTACGAACCTCAAAGCTTAAACAAGAAGATAAAAGGACAAATAGGGTCAAGCAAGGAAGTAATCATTAAAGCGGATCGTGCGCAGTTTGCTCAAATGATCATTGCTGTTGAGAGCAGAACGTTGGAGATGACTGATGTACTGAATCACCTTCTCGGACCTCGCCCTTGGGCCCTTGACAAGGCTGATAGATTGCTGAGGAGAACCAGCAAATCATCACTTGCCAAGGAGCCAGCCAGAAGAATACGACAGCAGCAGATATGATTCCTCAGCCGTGCGGGCGAATTTTGGACGGAGTGGTAATGGTCCAGAAGATACGAGGCGACCAGAAAACATTTGCTGAATTGGCTGACAGTATGATGTCCACGGTTTTGCATGAAGGAACAGACAGACAGCGTATTGACGTGGTCTTCGACGTTTACAGAAAAAATTCGATCAAAAACCACAAGAGAGAGAAGAGAGGCTCAGAAAGCGGTCATAAAGTCAGAAACTTCAAGGCAGACTACAGGATGCATCAATGGCGGACATTCTTGTCCAATTCCAAGACTAAATCACTCCTGCGCAAATTTATTTCAGAAAAGTGGCAAAATGAGAGGCACAGGGAGAGGTTCGCTGGAAAGACAATTTTCGTAACGACCGAGGATTACTGCTATGAACTCTCCTCAATCGGAGTAACAGTAAGGGAAGAGCTAAGGTCGACGCACGAGGAAGCAGGTATTAGAGTGTTTCTCCATGCAGCACATACAGAGCTGTAGTTATTACGTCTTAAGCTTTTTATTATTATTATCGCATGGTTGTGGAGTCTGTAACGCCATTTGACTTTGTTGTAGGATATTTTCTTTCAAACAAGGCAAAGTTGACTCGAACCAGCTACCTCCCTGTGCAGATTGTTTCTGTTGTTTAAGGATGTGCTCCTTGAGAGCAAACTACCAATTGCAAGCAGCTATTTGGAGACGTTTACAGAGCTGCCCTTCAACAGTTGGTCAAGGATGGGTCGAGGAGTACTGCTACTTATCCATCAAATGGATGAATGACAAACCCTCCCCTGCAGTTCTTCTTGAGTTTCTCTCCTGTTTTTGTGCAAGATCATGCAAACTGTCCACGTGCCGACTTGCCTTACAAATGACCTTAAATGCACCGATATGTGCTGCCTTCGTGACTGCAACAGTAGGGAGCTTAAGCAACGACGAGGACGACGCCTAGTAAAAACTGAATTTATATTTTACCAGCGAAATTCACGATTGTCTAGATCTGTTTGGTGCGCCGATGGCTCTAAAAACGTGCTCAAGCTAAATATGCAATGACAGCGTTCAATTCCAAATGGAAATACGAAAAATTAGCCGTCGTCGTCCACGTTCAGTGACGCAGAATTTGGTCATTCCACGTTGTTATTTTGTAGAGGACGGCAAAGAAATGTACAAAAATTTATAACGCACGTGCACAGCCATTGTTCTGGTCATTAAATCTTTTGTTTGGTAACGTTCTTGTTGTCGTGTACGTCGTGCTTTGCTTAAGGTCTCTAATTGTTTTGCTTATTAAACCGTTTGTTTGGTGACGTTCTCGTTGCCGTTGCCGTCGTGGTTTTCTTAAACTCCCTAATAGTACTGACGAGGAGGAGATTCTTGATGAACAATACTCTGATGACGAGGAGGATCAGGAAAATTAAGGCACTTTAAATATCAATAGAAATAATCCGTTAAGCTAGACCAAGAAGGTAGCGTTGAGGAAATTGTGAAACCATTACTCCTCCTCGTAAGTTATGCTTTCTTTTTATGGTAATATTTCCCAATTTCTTATAAATTTTTGGGCTTCTTCAACATAAGGGAGCTTTTCAAAAGTTTTGTTTAATTTCATAATGAGTGCTTTGAATCAAAAGGGAAAATTCTTTCAATTTTCAAACACTTTTGCCACATTCTGCTTTAGAATGATGGTGTTTTAACAGCGAAGATGGCGGATCCAAAATGGCGGATCCAAGATGGCCGACAGGTATTAATTGAAAACCACTGTCTTGGTAGCAATTGCATCTCATCAAATCATTAGTTGTGAATCACTTATTTTCTCCTGCTTTCGTTTGGTGAAAATTCTGCGAGATCAATGCATTAAAAAAAAATACTTAAAAGTTTTTTTTGTTGAAATTTAAATATTTTTCAGCATTGCCATGGAAACAAAATCCTAAAAGCTCATGTAAGTTTTAACTAAGTGGTTTAAAAACTCATCTGGCAGAAACACCCTTTACGTATGGTTATTGGGCAGGGAAATACTACTTTTAAGTAGTCATTGCTTGTATCCTGATGATTCTGTAGAAATGAGTGACGTCACTTTGTCACGGGATAAATCCTATTAAGCTACTCATTTAGCATTCCTATCATACATAATATGAAACTAGAGTAATTGCAGTTTTCAAAAATATATGGTAGCATTACTCCCCCTGAGTGGTACCGAAATGTTATTTTTTGGGGTCCTGGCCCATGGACTATTACTTACAAGACAATAGCGACATTACTTACAAAACCGTACCATTACTGGCCATACTAACTTTACTTACAATACTAAAATAACTTACACTACTAACACTCCTTACTAATTAAGAAAACTACACACTACTTACATTTTTGCCCATAACTCGATCTTAAATTATCAGGTCACTGGGGCCCAGCAGTCCGCTCGTCACGCAATTTGTCGTCTACATGTAACAACAAAGATCAGCGCAATGAACACAAAATTGAAACTAAAACTAAATTGCAGTCACACAAAAACCTGATTTTTGAGATATCCACTTATTCACTTGAGATTGTTTGATTATATTTTCCTGTCCTGCCTTTACGTTACACTTTGGGCTAGTCACACAATCTATCCTTTCAGGAGAAAGGGGTACGAGACGAGCCATAAGCACGTCTGAAAATCAGATTCGAACGTGGAAACTTTAGGGTATTCAACGTTGATGAGCCGACTGCCACGCCTGTGCAAAAGCAAATGCATTCATCAGCTCCCGTTGAATTGCAAGGCCTACAGCTTCTAACTCTTCGCTTGTGACATTTGCTTCAGGTGCAACTCGACCTTTTAACAAAAACCTGAAGTGAACGAGCCTAATGAATGAGCCAAGAATGCTCGCTGTACAAACATACATCGTCACTGGAAAGGCGTACCAGGTATTGGAGAATTTGCTGAAATAAAAGAAGAGTAATATCATAGCGAAATTTTCCATAACAAACATGACGTGAGATAGCCATTGTATTCTTCTAAGCCGTCTCCTCCTGCTTCCTAAATGCTCCTCGTCAAACAGTACACACAGATCATCTCTGATCCAGTGGAACAGAAGAAAAAACATTTCAAGCATACGTCTCTCACAGGACCTCTCACAAGGATAGCAATCAAACGCTGTTACGATGAGAGAATGAAACAGCACAATAACGGGGAAGGAAATCCGAGATCCCAAAATGACGTAGCATATGGCGAGCAGTCGACTAGTCAGAAAAAACAAATTTCCTACGAAAAATAGAACTTTGTCTTTAATCTTCACCTCGATTTCTCCCACGTGAAGAAATTCGTCAGCAGCTGTAAATGCCCAGACAATACTTACGCACGACACCGATAGTGATATTATCTGAATTATCTTGACTGGCTCCTCTAGGACAGTAGCTGCGTAAAGCTGAATAATCAACTGAGGAATTGACTCCATGATTGCCTCCGTAAACGGAGCAAGCTTGACATACGTAATTAAGCGATTGACGTCGTCGATTTCGTGGTCTTCACAGTCAACTTGCTCGCCGCGCCAGAGTTTTTTGAAGTTCTTCAAGCACAAAAGAAATGCTTTCAACGACGCCCAGGCAGGAGAAAACGGATTAACCCTCCGAACGAGTGCTGTTAATCCATCGTGGTTCACGAGGGTAAGTATCCCGAAGGCGAGACAAGGAACAATAATAAAAGTTACCCCCCACGTAAACCATCTCAGATGATTTTCTTTGTAGTATTCAGCCAGTGTGAAGGCATCTGTGACCGGATCGGCAAAGCTTAAAATGGCTCCTATCAGAAAAAAGAACGTAGTGTACCATTTGAGGTCGTTCAAGGCCGTCATCTTCGACAAGACATCCTCGTTTCCAGTCGCCACCGCCAGAATCACTCAAATGGAAATGGTAAACAAAACGCCTAGCTAGAGAGGAGAGCCTTTCAGAATTCCGGTACAAAATCGACTGCACCGGGAATATCTCGCAAATTCATTTCCAACTTCGTGACGCTGTCTTTTTGTGTAAATTCTGATGTCGTGCAAATTTTCTCTACCATAAGGCCTTTCCATTCAGTCTCGCTCGGCTCCCCTTTCAGAGGACCTAAAAGTTGGCGGTCACAAGCCTTTATCTGTGTTCATCGTTTCACTTAAATCATATCCGCTCCGAGAAGCGAACAGTTTTCCGAGAGCAAAGATTGAGGAAGACTGTGACGTAGAAGAAATGTAATTTCTTACGATTGAGGGACGAATTAGTCAGAAATTATTTGCGTAGCTAATCGTCACATCATTGTACAATTGGCCACGTTCGATCTATCAATATTCTAACATGGCTCCGAGGCTCTCAGGTCAAAATTGCATTTGCAGGGCTTATCTTTGTATGTACTGACATTCGTTGCCCGAGGGGGAGGGAGTACTCCCTTATACGGGCTATATATATGTATGTGCGGCCCCAAAGAGTGTGGTTTGTTAGCCGTTTTGGTCAGAAATAGGGTATCGATGTTGGCTTTTTTCTTCTCAAATAGGGTATGGTTTTTGCACTCTACTCTTGAATTGGGTGTTTTTTCGGACGAAGCTACTTTTCATCATTATCTATTAGACCATTAAGAAAAGCCCTTCTGATGCCTTCAACATCGGTCTGAACTAGGGAACAAATTATAAGACAGGTCTCAAACAGGGTATTGATTTAAGGGTCAGGTCTTAAATAGGGTATGGAATTAATAGTCAGGTATTGCTAGGGTAGGGAAAATCGCGGATTTTGACCTGAAATAGGGTAAAGCTTTTGGGAAGCGGGTTACACATCACCACCCAATTTTTCTGGAAGTGCCCCCCCCCCCCCCCTCCCCCTCCATCGGGCCGTTTTTTTGATCGTGCGGTTCTGAAAGCAAGTAAGTCTGTTCCATAGAAAGGTATTTTCACTGAGTTCTACCACCTTAAGTATTCCATAGCTAAATCTCAAACGGACTATTAGCCGCCGATAATGTTTGCTCTAAACTAGATAACATCCAAGGGGCATAGCTGATCGTAGTGTTTAGTGGCTAAGTAACATCGATCGTTCATTCGTGGATCTGTTTTATAGATGTCTAAATCATTTTATACCTTCTGGCCTTGATAATAATTGTTGTTATTTTTGTAACAGCTTTTTTCAGAACTATATATCAAAGATGCTGGATTGAGGCCAACAATTATTAAATTGTTGTTCTTGTAATTGCCTGTTTCTTGGAGCAAGTAAGTATGTTCCTGAGAAAAGAGTTTTCCTTGGATTCTACCCCCTTTTATTTAATAGATCTGAAACGCAGTAAACTAAATAACCTCCTGGCCTAAGGTAATAAAGCGCTAAATGATGGATATTCCTTTTACAGAAACGTTTTGCAGCCTTGTCAAACAACAGCACTTCTCGCGTTTTCCGGTACGCGTATAAAATATCGAAAGACTTCTCAGTTGATAAATAAATATACAATTTACAACTTTATTCTGGCTTAACTGACAACAAATGCAAAATACTTACAATTCCTATTTACATCAAAGTAATCTGGTTAATCACTTCTCGTCGAAGTGATTTGCACGAGTGGTAATGGGTGGGTTTACAGCAAAGTGGACAACGTCTACCATTAGCATATTTGTAAATTTGTTGTCACAGATTACTGATTATTAATTGGGGCGAGAGCAAAACCAAGACGGAGTCGGAGGTACTTTGGCGATTTTTTTGTTCTCGCCCCAATTTTTGCGTGGCGTTCTTACAAAAACGCTTCCCACGCAGGCTAACCATCAAGCACTGCGCTCCTTGTCAAGCTCTTTGCCGACTAAACGCAACAGCACAAAGAAACAACGCAGAGAATACATTTCGTTTTAGTTCTAAATATCAACCGAATGATATCAATAAGAATGGAAGCGGGCAAAAACCCTTGCGTTCAGAAGCAGGCTCCAACAAATTTCTTCATTTGGCACTTAAATATTTATGGCTGAATACTGAAATGAATATAGTACAAATAGTCTTACAATCTTTCCTCTCCCGATCAGCAGTTCGCTTACCACACGAGGTGAACTGACTAATCTTAGTGTATTCAACGTTCATAGGCTGACTGCCGCGCCTGTACCAGCCTGTCTACATCCACCCCCTTCCCTCAAAACAATCGAGGAAGAAGGGGGCGGGAGAAGCCAGGCCGAATTTACAAGGGCTGCTCCCACGCCGGCCGTAAAGTAACAAATACATTCAGCGTCTCCCCCTGTTGAATTGCACGGCCCGCAACCTCTTCAGGCGCTACTGGACCTTTTAATAAGAACCTGAAGTGAATGAGCCTGATCGATGAGCCAAGAATACTCGCTGTACAAACATACACTGTCACTGGAAATGCGTACCAGGTATTGGAGAATGTGCTGTGATAAAAGAAGAGTAAGATCATAGCGAAATTTTCCAAAACAAACATGACGTGAGATAGCCATTGCATTCTTCTAACCCGTCTCCTCCGTCTTCCTATGTCCTCTTCCTCGAGCGGTACACACAGATCATCTCTGATCCAGCGCGAGTAAAGAAAAAACACGGACCATAATATACATCGCTCGTCGCATGCCGGACAAGGAGATATGCAATCAACTAATGCTAAGATGAGAGTATGAGGGCCCAAAACGGTGGCGGCCCATTTCCGAAATCCTCAGTAAAATAAAGTAGCTTATGGCGAACAGTCGACTAGTCAGAACAAACAAATTTGCTACGAAGAAAATTCAAATTCTCCCTCAGGTAGAAGTTCGTCAGCGCCCGTAAATGCCCAGACAATACTTAGGCAAGACACCGATAGTGAGATTATCTGAATTATCTTGACTGGCTCCTCTTGGACATTAGCTGCGTAAAGCTGAATAATGAACTGAGGAATCGACTCCGTGGTTGCCTCCGCAAACGAAAGAAGCTTGACATACAAAAGAAAGCGATTAACTTCGTCCACGCCATTGTTTCCACAGTCAACTTGCTCGCCGCGCCAGAGTTTTTTGAAGTTCTTCAGGCAGAAAACAAATGCTTTAAGCGACGCCAAAGCAGGAGAGAACGGATTGAAACTGAAAGCCCTCAGAAGGGAATCTGTTGTTACTCCACGCACAGTGAAAATGTTCCACGTCTGACTGTTAACCATGAAGTATAGGTAGCAAGGAAGTATCATCAAGGTCAGCCCAAGTCTAAACCATTGCATGTGATTTTCTTTGTGGAATTCAGCCAGTGTGAGGGCGTCTGTGATGGGATGGACAAGGCCTAAAATGGCTCCTATCAGAAAAACGAATGTAGTGTACCATTTGAGATCGTTCAAGGCCGTCATCTTCGACCAGAAGAATGCATACAGCCCTGTCTGTTACATCCTCGTTTCCAGTCGTCACCGCCGGAATCACGCAAATAGAAATGGTCAACATAACTTCAATCGCCTGGAATCTCTAGTGGGATGGAAATTTTCGAAATTTCCTTTCCAAAATTTGGTCTTCCTCTTGATGCTAAATTATTTCGAAAATTTGGAAGTCTAGCAAATTTTCTGTACCATTGGAACCGTTTAATTTCGTTCAGCTCTCACTAAGTCCTCATCAAGACCTAAAGGAGATTCTTATATACTTACGTCACGCTACACGTTGTCAATATAAACTTTAATGATTGCCTATTCTCGCTAGGGATACATCTCCGCCAAAAATATGATAAATAGTTGAAAACAACAACATGAACGATAACAACAACGTGCGCATTAAGAATGAAATGTGAAGGTCGCTAAACCGTAACGGAAAGTTGATTGACAAATACGCTGACCCGGGTACGCTGACTACAGGCAGGCCTTTTAGTCCCGTGTTTAGTTTGTCAGTGTTCATCGTCTCAGTTATTTCAAGTATGTTGCAACATGGTGTGTATTCGGGAATTCGTCCAGTTCTCGGGAGATTGGTTCCCCGATACTAGTGTCACGCAGAAATTAACTTACAGGCAAATGTTAGATAGAGGTGTCCCAAGGTGTCACAGGTGTCCCAAGCTCACGTCTCGAGAAAGGTGACACTTACGTATTGATGTGTGAGTCCAGAGCGGAAAGAGCCCTGGTGAGTCTGAACTGACGCGGTGTTAGGTTTTGTGTGGGGAACGAAATATGGTCGATTTGCAACGCTATATATTATATGTAAGGTCGATAAAACTTATCCACTCTGTGTGTCCGTTCTGGATTTGGTGATCTCTACCGTTTTGGGCTTTCTTTCCCATCACTTTTACGTTATTCCCTTACAACAGTCACCCTTTATTAAAGGCGGCTCAAAACAGTTTCCAGCACTTTCCAAGACTTAGATTTTGATGGGTCATTATGGTATCAAAATGCTGCCCAATCATTGGAAAACACCTTGTTACCATTTTCGTGTAACAATAGATCAGCAATAGTAAGACCTTCTAAAGCACCCTTAATTATAGCTTTGAGGGCTTATAATTCGAAAACGGCAGTGTGAAATTTAATCTACTGATCAAATTTTGATTAGCAGGATAACACGCAGCTTTTGGCAAAGTTTTAAAGAAATCTGTACATCGGAACCCCAGTTTTGAAAATTTAAAAGGGAAAATTGCTGATATTTGCTTTATTCTCTTAAGCCGTTTACTAAACAGTGTGTTGATGACATAGAAAGAAACAAGCTGCTCACAAGTGAACACATGAAGGATTCAGAATTTTCTTTTTAAGGTTACTGTAGACCTTCAAGGGCCTATTTTTTCCAAAATTATTTTTTACACCAAATTCAAGGCTTCTACTTTATCTGAATTTTCCAAAAAAATTATTTTATAAACTTAAAACGCGAACGAGTTATCCACAAAACGTAAATTTTTAAAACTGGTCAATGAACCTTAAACTGTGATAAGCCAATTATATGTGTCAACCCTTGAGTTGAGCAATAATAATTTTCTCGGCAACTGAACCCATCCGCGGAGTCGTATTTCGCTTCTTTTGTTTATCCCTTACGTCTTGCAATTTCTCGCACAGAAATCTTCGCTTTTGTTGATTGTTTTCGTCTCCTAAGTGATAGACTAGGCGATTTTGCACGTTTCGTCGATGCCCTGCTCTAGCTTCTTCTGGCACAGGAGTTGATTGCCGCGGAATTACCGACGAATTTAATGGCTGACATCTGACAAGGCAGCTTCTCCAAACGGTCCTTTCTTCTGCTTCGAAGAGTGTTTTTCCATTTTCTAGTAAAACAAACAGGCCGATGAATTACGCGCTTAGTGTTTTTTGTTTAAAAGTGTAAATATCCGCACTCGACTCCCCTCGCCGAGTAGGCCTGTTTAAGGCTATTCCGCTATGATTCCTCTTTTTCCCCTTTTCCTTCTTTACCATTAATCTGCTGATTCGGTTTATAAGCTGCTGAATAATGTTTCATGGCAGGCTTCGCTACTCCTGATGTAAGATATAAAAATGTAATTAATGTAAATATTGCACATTCAATCCCGGGAAGCGATATACTGTAGCCCGCTGGGGAGTTCAAAGCTGCGTTTCATTGGTTGGCGTTGACAACCGCTTCAATGAGGTGCGAAAATTAAACTGTGAATTTTTCTTTCGAGGCCGAAAACTCAAGGTTTATTTTTGCGTGAATTTCCTAAATTCAAATGAATTAATAGGGTATGTAGATTTATCGGATTTTAACGAAACTTGGCCAAAATCCTAGTCAGATATTAGCGCACTAAAGTGTGTGAGGCTTTTGCGAAAATCGAAATATTTTTTGTGACGTCCCCTTGAGTAGCAGCAGTCAAAAAATTTTCTGCCGTCCAACTTTAAAAGGGATTTCCTAAGCAACCAATAGAAATATCGAAAAAGCCTCACTCTTTGTTAGCCCATCATCACCTGATTGATAATGTCCAGTTAGTTTGGATGTCCGCGGTAACACAAAGGCTGGTGAATCAGTTTAGCAAGTGCGGTCGTTTTTGCGTTTAAAGGCTTGCGCGTGCCTATCAAAACAAAAATAACAAACTTCATTGCTATTTTTGGATTGTACAGTTTATTAGCTTTACAATGATATATAGTTTACCGTCGTTTTCTTTAAAGCAGCGCGTAAAGAAAGCATTTTCCGGAATACACCCCTGAAGGTCTACGGTAACCTAGCTAACCTAACCTAACTTTAGGTGGATACATGAATGCTCACAAGTGAACACATGAAGGATTCAGAATTTTCTTTTTAAGGTTACTGTAGACCTTCAAGGGCCTATGAATAGAGCCCAAATCTCTTTACACGGGTTGAAAAATGATTCCAATGGCTGCAGTATGGCTGCATGATGGCTCCGTTGAGGGAACAGGGATGATGAAAACTCGAACTTATTTTTTTATTGTTATTTTTCTTATTGGAATACACACATTAACAATACTGACTATAATTATTTACAATGCTAACGTTACTGGCTATACCGACATTACTTCCAATACAACAGCGACATTACTTCCAAAACCGTACCATTACTTGTGATACTTACTTTACTTACAATAATAAGATAACTTACACTACTAACATTCCTTTCTAATGAACAATACTACACACTACCTACTTTTTTGCCCATAACTCAAACTTAAATTATCAGGTCATTGGGGCCCAGCAGTCCTCTTGTACTCCTCTCGTGAAAGGATAGATTGCGTGACCAGCCCACAGTGTAACATGAAGGCAGGACAGGAAAATATAATTAAACAATCTAAAGTGGATATCTCAAGAATCAGGTTTTTGCGTGATTGTAATTTAGTTTTAGTCTCAATTTTGTGTTCATTGTGCCGAACTTTGTTGTTACATGTAGACGACAAATTGGCCCTTTGCACGATCCGTTCACATGGTACAGAATTAATTATGCTGGGACGCAAGTTACACAGTGGGACTTTCAAAACAAAGGAAAGTCGGGCTGGACTGGTGCGAGTTCCTTTGTTTTGGAAATCCCACTGTGCAACTTGCGTCCCAGCGTAATTAATTCCGTACAATGTGACCGGATCGTGCAAAGAGCCTATTGCGTGATGGGAAAACTATCACCGTGCAGTATACTGTCATATTTGTGTACCACCCCGCAAGAGATCTGGGACAAGATTTGTGACAATGAATGCAACAACGAATGCTTCATATATGTGTACTACGGATGAAGAGTTTAAAAGAAGAGAGAAATATCCTCGCAGTTGTAGCAGAAGCCTGAATTTGCAGTCATGTAACTGGCCGTTTACTGCCAAGAAAACTGCCAAGAATTGACCATCCTGACTGTGGGTTACTGGTCATTTAGCCCCCAAGTTGATTAGCCCCTAGCCGGTTAGCCCCCAACCAGAAGTCGAAAATACTGTCAGGGGGCTAACTGGCTAGGGACTAATCAACTTGGGGGCTAAATGACCGGTAACCTGCAGTGACAACCACCAATTCTTGGCAGTTTTAGTAAAACAGCAATAGTGTATTATCAAGTACACACTTCAAGCCTCGATTGCCTGTGATAAGACTGTGCATAATCAAAGCCGTTATTGTGACAGTTATTCCCTGAGAATAAGACGAATCTCAAAGAGTGACTCAATATGCCTGTCTCCAACATCGAACAGCATGTCAAATTTCTGATTGACAGCGTCAATACTGGTCACGTGTCCAGGATAGAATCCAGTGCAACCAGGCTAGAACCCGATCACATGTTCATTCAGTAAGATTTCTGTCATTTGTGGTATGACATCAAGGATGACTGCAGTCCTGTCTGGCTTTTCCAGTGTTACGGTGTCCCCATCATCATAGTTAACAAACACATTCAAGTCACTTGTACTGGTGATGAAACCATGGTAATACACACCATTCGTCCACCAGGCAAATACTCTGGCACCAACTTCATGTGGGATTGTTTGCTGAGCGAACAGCCTCACTTTACTTACAGGGATACATATATCCCCACATTGATCGCACACAACTCCAACGTTACGATCATGATTACCGGTGTCGACAAACCCAATGTGGTGAAAAGGGCTTTCACATGAAACGATCACATGACTGGTCCTTTTTAGTGTCATAGGATCAGGCAGTTTGTCTGGGATGACCGCAGAAATGTCTGCAGCAGAGTGTGTCATTGCATCTCCATCATCAAACAGGATACGTACTTGGCCATTCTCCATTGTTTTGACTACACCAGGGAAATATAAGTTGTCAACTGTGCGAGCAAGGACACGATCATTGACCTTCTATGAAGTGTGAGACAGCTCAAGCTCACCAGGGAAGACAAATGCCCTCCATGTAAACTGTAGACTCATATATGTACCACTACAGGCAGCAGACACCCCAGCTAGGTAGCCATATGATCCAGCTGGAAATTCTCAATACACTCCACTTGAACCCTCACCATAAGGTCCATATGCTTTTCCATTCCCCTTGAAATCTTGCTTGTTGATGTAAAACGTCACCTGATCTATTCCCTGCCACCTCATTTGAATGTCAGCTTTGACAATCTTCTCATTTTCCTGTAGATGGAATTCATACTTCTGCCTAATCTTTGTACCAACAACTAGTTTCCTGGGATAACCATGACTGTAAATGACTTTCAAACCTGTCAGTGTTGTTCTCTCACCCTGGTGCTCTACCCACACCTTCATGTCCTTGACATAACGGCTTTCGTCATCGGCTGCTTCTCTAGGTATAAATTCCACTTGTCCGCATTACCCCAAGGTACGTCCCTTAATGACCACAGACCTGACAAACTTCCTAGCGCTAACCCAGCTTTCTCCATCACTTGATTTTTCCCTGATCTTGTTCAACTTACTGTCACAAAAGCTTCCAAAGAGACTCTGACTTGCCATGGTTTGGATGTAACAAGTTATTGTTTCAGGTGAAAGTCCGGCGTCGACAAAACCTGGATCGGACCGGATCACGGATCGGATCACGGACCAGATTCACAGACTGGATCGCGGATCGGATCACGGACCGGATCACGGATCGGATCACAGATCGGATCACGGATCGGATCGGATCAAGGAAAAAAATTCAAAATTCAAAATTTTGTTGAGGAAATTACACTAAAGTGACTACTGTGAGAAGAACGTTTTATTTAATTCAGGTGTGATATTCCTTTATTCTTTTATGATATCAAGCCAACTGGGAGCTGGTCAAAGATGAATTTTCTTCAGGCTGTTGGGTTTTGAATGCGATGATCAATCATGTCTTCATATCTTTCTCCGCAGTTCAACTATATGATATTTCGTATATTCACTAGCACTCTTCACCATCTACGGGTATATTACGAAGTCACAATGTGACCAACTCCCAGTTGGCTTGATAGCTCAGTTGGTAGAGTATTGCACCGGTATCGCAGAGGTCATGGGTTCGAGTCCCGTTCAGGCCTGAATTTTTTTTCAGGCTTTAATTTCACGACTGCTGAAAGTGCCACTATGATCAAATTCTCCATACCCATTTTTTTACATTTTCGCACACAATAGGTCTTTCCTAGATTTTTTGCCAAATTTCAATCTATTACGAACATTAGAACCCATGTCGTTTGGACCTATATTTCCGAGAATTTACGGCCGCCATTAATTTTCCTTGTTCTTGGTTGAGAATTTGAGAAAATGACGTCATTTTCTCAAAAATACCACACGGGTTGAAATTATGATAACAATTAGCGCAGCAATTCGCATAAAGAATAACAAAAACTTTGGCTCATATATTCGCGCAATTTTTACATTAATTGTTATCATAATTTCAACCCGTGCGGTATTTTTGAGAAAATGACGTCATTTTCTCAAATTTTCAACCAAGACTTGGAACAAGGAAAATTAATGGCGGCCGGAAATTCTCGGAAATTAAGGTCCAAAAACCACGAGTTTTAATGTTCGTAGAAAATTGAAATTTGGCAAGATATCTAGGAATGACCTAATGTGTACGAAAATGTAAAGAAATGGATATCGAGAATTTCATCATAGTGGCACTTTAAGTTGTGTGTATAATTACGATGATCAATCATGTCTTCATATCTTTCTCCGCAGTTCAGATAAATGATATTCGTATATTCACTTACATCAAAGGTAATTAAACTGTCATAAAACGAGTCAGCATGTTAATAATAGGACGAACGTATGAATCGAAAAACAAAAACTAAAAACACTAAAAAAATTAAACTCCTGATGATTTCAAACAATTTCCGTTGTTGAGACAAGTCTATACTTTTACAAGATGTGAGTTTGGAATACGATATTTCGCACTGGAATAAAACGAAACAAACCATTTGTATTTCAAGGAAATATAGCTGTTTTACAAAAAATTATAGGAATAACATCGTTAGTGTGAACGATAACGCAACCCGAGAATAAACAACATTTTAGGAGTTACGTCACGATTTTTAGAGTCATTTTTAGGGTCGTTAAGAGTTGCCTTTAAATAGAATAAAACCTTAAAATGATCGTGTTCTAGGATAGAAAACACTTAAGAGGCAAGAACAAATCAAAACGGAATGAGGATCGTTAAGGATGGCAAAGATTAACGAGGACTGCAAATGACGAACTTGAAAAACTAGGCTAGTTTTTTCAAGACGCGCAAATCGTGACGTAGCTCCTTTAAAGCAAGCTATGTCCATAAGTTTTCGTACGTAAGTTTTCTCATTAACTGTAACGCCAACTGTAACGCTCACATCTGACTCGAAAATGTAGCTGAGAATTAGCTACTGATACGAACAACAATTTCAAAAACGAGAATGGGAGGTTCACGCTAGCTTCGAGCCAACTAACGTTCAGATATAACTACATCTGCCAGTTCATTACAATTTAAATTCGTCGTAAATTAAGCAGTTATGTGGCTTTTTAAATGACCTCGTCATTCTCTGTAATTAACATGTCATTGCGTCAAATTCGTGATTCTTATTTTCATTTAACATATTTTAGTCTTCCACTTTTATTTTTTATTTATTATTATCTTATAAACGATTTGATTTGGGGGGGGGGGGGGCGGGATTTTTTTTCTTTAAAACTTTTTTTTTTTTTTTTTTTCTGTGATCCGATCCGTGATCCGATCCTGATCCGATCCGTGATCCGGTCCGTGATCCGATCCGTGATCCGGTCCGGTCCGGTCCGGTCCAGATTTTGTCGACGCCTGGTGAAAGTCTGATAAGAGACACAAGCTCATGCAGACATTGAACCCGACTGGCTGGGTCATGTTCAACATACATCAATACCACTTGTAACAAAATCTTTTCCCTCTCATCTTCGCAAGGAATAAGATCTTCAGCCAAAACACAGATCTCCTCGCTCCTAAGTAATTCTTTGAGGAGTGTGTTTGTGAAGTTTCTTAAGGCATGTCGTTTTGCGACTTCCCTCAAATGTTCCAAAGCGAAGGTATCCGCGATTTGCAAAATCATCAGGCAGGATCTGTCGTCAATACAAGGTTTTAGAAATTCTACGCACGAGTTCTCCACGAACTCAACGCCAAAATAATTGGCCGCGTGTAGCAGAGCGAAACCATTCTCAGCATCAATGCGAATGTTTCCTGTGTAGGCAAACTCGATCAAACAATTCATGATACTTCCATCGAAACTACGTAGTTCTACTTCATCGTTGTTCGCCTCAATAAATTGACTACCGAACAACGAATCAAAATAGCGACTTGCCGTCGCGAGCACAACCCGGTGAACTAGAATCTTCTGCTCGTCGCTGATTTTAAGGGCAACATCGCAGTATTTTTGCTCTTTGTAGAAACCATAAAGTCCTTTAAGTAAGGTTGAGCTATGGTTGGAATCCCTTACGTCCAAACGCGAGTATTTTGCAAAAAAGCACCCTTGAAATTCTGGAGCTGCGAACTAACTTCCGCCATCATTACAAATAATTTCGTGCACGATACATAGCGTATGATTTTTTCTATTGCATAGTAGCTGACAATCTCCGGGCTCAGCCCGGACTCAAGGAGACTGGGTAGAGTTAGTGGTAATGAAAACATCAAGATGGCGGACGAGCGAGATCCAGCTGAGAGAGTGCGAAAACTTGTTCAGTTTGCTGGTCAAGTAGAGGTTGATAATAGCATAGCACCCAAAAAATACTTTAGATCAGGTGTGGAGATGGAAAGAATGGTAAGTATCAACTCATCTGTGCAAGTACTGCTAGGTAAAAAAGGGTCGAAACTGGTGCTGATGATTGTCCCGATCGAGATCGAACGATTCAGAACGACCAATTCAACATTCACATCCAGCTTGTCGTGCAGCATAACCAACGTATGTGTTTAATTTCCATCAGTAGCCTAAGGTATGAGGATTGCAAAAAGTATAGTTTCCTTTTCGCTTTGGTGCTCTACCGTTATTCCCGTGAACTAATAAGTGATGTCATCTTCCAAATAAAGAAATGAACACATCTGTATTGAGCATATCCAGATACAGCGTGTTTTTACTCTCTCCCATTTGGGAGATCTGCTGATTACAGAAAAACTCGTAGCCTACTAAACTAGCATTTTTTGTGAGCTTGGACTTTGTTTCTGTAAAAGAGGAGATCATTATTTTATAGGGTTTGCAGTATTGCAGTATTGGGCAATTTTTCATGTGGCATTTCAGTAATTTTCAAATTGAATTGTGGCATTTCAAGGTTTTCCAACCCTGTGAGATGCATTTTTGTAGTATTTTGGTTGATGATAGTTTCTTTTAATTTTTTTTTTTAATATTATCTTTTATTTGTATACAATACAGCCAGTACATAGCTTACACTACTGATACTTGTGCAACTAACATACAGTGAGACCTGTATTAAGCGGACACCCTTGGGGTCTGTCATTAGTGTCTGTTAAATGCAGGGTATCCACTCAAAACAGGTTCTAATATGTTGTGCAATAATAGTTAATTATTAACCCTCTCGTAACACAGTGTAACACAGTTTGAGATCAAAGACTGCTCATACATGTAGCATAATGTCCAGTCAGTCAATGCGTCAATCTGGAATAATCACTTAGCTTTAAAATGACATCGCTGAACAATGTTAAAGGAGTCTCAGCTGAACCTCTAGAGGTAAAATGCCCTTGAAGTGTCTGCTTATTGCAGGTTTTGTGCAACAAGCCGCGTCCACTAGAAAGAGGTGTCTGCTGACTGCAGGTTTATTTCACAGTGAATGTGGGAAGAAAATTTAGGGACTCAAGCTGGTGTCCGCTTAATAGAGGGTGTCCACTTATTATGGGGTCCACTTAATACAGGTTTCACTGTATAGTTGATAGTTGGTTACTTCCATGTTTTTCCCGACCATGTTTTGGGTTTCTGGTCATTTTAATGATAAGGTGGAACAGCACTATTCCATGATGGGAGTTTATGTGTAATGTGATAGCAAATGATTATGTTTAAATAGGTTTGGTTAAGGTGGCTCAATAGGGTGATGATTTATCACATTCCACACTCTAGTGTTATGTTTTAAAAGCTGTTTTTGCATTTGTTTAAACAATCAGTCCTCTCAAACTTATTATATGTAATAAGCAATGATGATATATTGATTTACTATCATCTCAGTTAAAATCTTGGCTTTCAATCTTGAATTATTAAATGCCCAAACAAATGTGTTTTTTACCGTTTTTATGGTGTTAATTGTGATTTTTTTTAATTTCCTTCGATGAAATCTTCTAAAAATCTGGCAGGATGTGAATTTTAAACATGAAATAAAGTAGGGTTTGTAAAGACAGTTTTTAGATTTTTGCAACTTTATGTTTTGTAGCGCTGTGAAAAAAGGGTCAGATAGATTTCCCTGAAAAATGAGCTCCAACTACAGTAAAGTATTTATTACAAGTACCCGCCTACCAAATTTTATGGAAATATTTCACCAAAGGGAACACGAGAAAATTCACTGTCAGTTTTTCTTTTTGTGCTCATGTTGACATCATAAAATATTGAAAAACACTGACGTTTGAGGTTTCACTCTAAGTGCACATCCGATTGTAAAACTATAGGGAGCCCCCTTAAATTACAATTTGATTGTTCCAACAACCAGTTAAAAGTTATGTTATTGTTTTTGTGGCTCCAACACACGTTATGTACATGACATTTGCCCTGGTGACAATGAAACCACCAGCTATGCAGGCTAAGCTTCCATCTGTACTGGGCTGATAAAATTTGTTGTGCTCTGACAAAGATTACAACAAATCTTGTCTCCACCAAATTTTCATGTTGGTCAATGTGTCATGAAATGAAAAATAATTTCTGCTTATTTGCAAAGCTTTTCATAATAAAAAGTAATGGCATTTTTCATTTTGGAATGTCTTCTTTACTTTATTTCACTTCATTTCACTTCACTTCACTTCACTTCACTTCACTTCACTTCACTTCACTTCACTTCACTTCACTTCACTTCACTTCACTTCACTTCACTTCACTTCACTTCACTTCACTTCACTTCACTTCACTTCACTTCACTTCACTTGAACATGTACTAGGAAACTCTAAAATCATCAAATATTTGCCTTAATGATGGTATTATCTGTAAAATCATCAGAGAAGGTTACTATGGTCAGTGTAATATAAATGTTTACGCATGATTGTTTATTTAATATGTTTCCTTTCTTATCCCAAACTTAGGCAAAGATTTACCATGATGAGGGAAATTTGGAAAGTGCATTCATTTTATATTCAAAATTCATCACGTAAGTAGAGCATTGAAACATTTAGTTCCATGAAAATGTGATGAGTCACATGATTTACAATCTCTCTCTTTAATTACTTTGATATTGTGATGTCCTGTTAGGTTGTTTGTTGAAAAGCTTCCTGCACATCCAGAATATGCCAAGACAGCACCAGTGGATAAAGCAACGAACAAAAAGGTAAAACCCAACAGGAATAAGAAGCTTGAAAGAAGATCAAAACGGGCAAGTCAAGTTATGATATGACCATTCCAACCAAGGCCACCCATTGAAAATAAAATTATTCGCAAATTTACAAATCTTTTTGAGGAGTTAGCATGATAAAAATTGCCACAAATGTATTGCTCCAGACCCTTATTGTGCAACCTCCTTAGAGCGATTACATGTGTGCATTGGACATCTTTTTCAATATAGGAGTATTTCATTTGTCTATTTAGTATTCAGAATTTGTTCGATGAACTTGGTTTTCAAGAGTGGTTGCTATGTAACTCCTAACTGCATTATAGCTTTGTTTGAAATTTAATTCAAGGAAAATTTAAAATTTGTTAGCTGTAGTGGTAAATCAATCAATCAATCAATCAGTCAGTCAGTCAGTCAGTCAGACAGTCAGTCAGTCAGTCAGTCAGTCAGTCAGTCAGTCAGTCAGTCAGTCAGTCAATCATTCAATCCTTTATTTGATAATGCAGGTTAAAATATATGTATGACAAAGGCACCCAAAGGCTGATGTGAATCAGGGGTATATATACACATGTATATATTGTAGGTCAAAATGAAATTTAGGTTACCGGTAAATTGAAATTCCTTTGTCTCTTAACCCTACTTAAAATATCATGGATCATGAATAATTAAGGTTAGAAGACAAAGAAAATTGAGAATCAAACTAGTGTAGGTCAAAATGAAATTCAGGTTAAATTGAAATTCCTTTGTCTCTTAACCCTAATTGTTATTCAAGTTCATGAATAATTAGGGTTAGAAGACAAAGGAAATTGAGAATCAACCTAGGTTTAAATCATTTTAACCTGAATTTCATTTTGACCAACAACATATATACAGTGATTATACAAAATATAAAGATCAAATATATAAAAATGTACAATCATTATGGGACAATCACAGTTTCCTTATAACCAATTTTTCTTATATAGACACGAGTTTTAATGGAAAGTACATCGCTCATAAAATTCATACAGAATGACATCCGGGACTCGAGTGGCATATTTTCCATATCCTCAATAGTGAAGATATTGATGATTTCACTGATATCAAGTTTGTCTCTTAAATTGTTCTGAAATTCGTTGGTGTATCATCGAAACATCCTCAGGTGTTCCTCGAAAGTCTTCGGCAAACTTCCGTAATCTTCAGTAATCTTCGCAAGTCTTTGGAAATCTTTGGTAATCTTTGGAAATTTTCAGAAAATGTTCGGCAACATTCGTGTGACCTTTGGACAAGTTTTGGAGAATCTTTGGAAATCTTCGGAAAGTGGTTGGAAATCTTCAGAAAATCGTCAAAAACACCATCATCAGTTTGTCTATACAATAAAAAGAACATTACACGTTGGCTCGGAGATATGAATTTTATGTTCTCGTGGCAAGAACACTTCTTCCCACTCGAACATAAAATTGTTATCATCTCGCTACCATGTAATATCCTTTATGTATCCATGTCTTGATCCTTCAGAGCCTCAGAAGGGTATTCAGCATGGCGGAGGAACTCAAAGGAATTTTAAAAGAAAGATATCAACAAGAATACCAACAGTTCATCGCTGAAGAGGCCAGAAAGGTAATAAATAGACAGAAACACTTAATCTTTCTTTACTAGTTAATAAATGAGTTTTTTATTTCAATTCTAAGTCTTATGATACTTTGTTATGGAGGTGTGTAGAAAATGTAAGGAGGGTGGGAAATGTACATGAGGAGGGAAGTGCTAAACAGGAAGCTCAATTACTATTCTTTTTTAAATCGTGAAATGTAAAATTCTTACAATAAATCAATTTGCTTAGAAAAGTCTGTGGTATGTTTGTGGTTGTTTTGTCAAATTGTGAGCATCACACAGTGATCATCAATTAAAGAAAGTTTGTTTAAAAGCACACAGAAACCAGCTTCATGGTGACAAAGGTATTGTGATAGAGTCTCTATAAACACAACTTGTACTTCTGTTTTATAGAAAGAAGAAGAAGAAGCCAGAAGGAAAGAATTTGAGAGAAGGGAAGCTGAAGAAAGAGCACGGAGAGAACAGGAAGCCCAAAAAATAGCGCAACACCAGAATAGTGTCTCAACGCATCATGCGGAGATCCCAAGGGTCATTCCTAGTGCCCCTCCATTGATTGGTGATTATCCTGCCCCACCAACTGGCCGTAATGATTCAACAGTGGGTAGTAATCAACGTGAACATGGAGCTCCAAATGAACAGATGCACAGTACTATGCCACGGCCACCAAGCTACTCCTCGCTGTTTTCTGTGCCCACTCCAAGGTATAGGAAAGGAATTTGACGTTGGTTTTGAGTGTTAATTAAACTGGGAGTTTAATGGCAGTTACTGATTGCGTTCTTGGACACAATGTGACATTGATTTAGGCAAGATCTTGTAATCACAATTTGAAATAGGGCTGCTAAATGTTCCTTAAAGCATTAAGTACTTTGTAAAATTTGAGTCAAATTTCACAGGCCTCACCATTTTGTAAATACTATTTTTTTGCAATGTTCTTGTTGAGTCTTGCTTTATTTTGCAAGGCTCAGAAAGTCTCAGGCTATCAGAAAATGTATTTTTTTCAGTCTTGTCATCTCACAAGGTCCTCCACTAACATTTTACTTACCCTTGTATGCTCTTGCTAAGCAATTATCATGATTTGTGTTTTTTTCTAGTACCCCATCAGTTGACAGGTCAACTAAACCAGTCATGGCTGCAGGTGGGTGTGGTGGTTTATCATCTTTTGATGTACATAAAAGTTGATATAAAGCTTATCATTCACAGAATAACTGCATATTCCCCTCCTATCCAAAAATTCAAGTCCAGCAGTACCAAAATCAGATAGAACTTACTGCTTTCAGACTTGGTTTCATTTGCATGGCAAAAGATGGTACCATTATACTTAAATGGTGATGCACACTGTCTGTGATGTGGGCTAAAGACGGGTTTCATTAAGTAACTTTTTCAACAGGAAGGTGACTGGTTTTCAGAAACAGAAGAAACTTTTTTACAAGAAAAAAACATTTCCCTAGATTCTCAAACCAGGTGGTCTAAATCATCCTCACACAATTTATGAATTTTCCTAGTGCCCAGCCCTTAGTGAAACCCCTGGCTAAAGATTGCTGAAAAATGGCTGCTATGCAAATAACACTAAAATTGAATGACAGTAATATTCTTAGCCCTTCTTTCTTTTTGTTACATAAAGATACAACTCCACATGGACTTAGAAAAGTACACATTCCTGGTGAGCTTATCAGTCATTTTCTACGACTTGCATCGGACAACACAAGAAAGAACCTTGAAACTTGTGGCATTCTTGCTGGTCGTCTTGTAAGTAGCACAGTTTCTTTTCATGTCCGAGTCTGAAAATCTGCTAGTCAAGAGTACATGTAGTGTCAATTAGCAGTTAAGTTTTTAAACACAAGATTGGACTGCTGGTGTAAAATCATTTTAAATGCCAATGTACACTTTTAAATATTGACTGCAAATGCAAATTGAGCAATATTTTGATCAAAACATTTTAACAGATTGTGATTCAAATAGTTAGAACTCCTGATCAACAGGTGATTTTCAACTACTTTGTGGCTCAGTCAGCCATTTGTTCATTTGCCCAAGTTTTGCTGCATTGTTGCTGCATGTTTGCTTTACAATAGGCTATTAAAATTCAAGCAGTCATACGTACAGTTTTTAAAGCTCCCACGAGGCGAGTGTCTTGTCTCGCGATATGACAGTCTCGTCTCTTAAGATGAGAGTCTTGTCTCTGGGGAAGCGAGTCTTACCTCGCGAGATGAGATTCTCGTCTCACAAGAGGGTGGTAACTTACCTTTGAGCAGTACTGTGTATAGAACTGATTAAAAAAGTTACATGTATGGAATTCCTGTTGGTAATAAATACAAGTAAATGGACATCAACATTCAACATCAAACTTCATGTAGGCTAGAAGGTTTTTAATTAGTATTTTTAATCAATTTGTCTTTTACTTATCAGCAAAACAATATGTTCTGCATCACTCATCTGTTGATTCCAAAGCAAACCTCTACTTCAGATTCCTGCACAACTTTGAGTGAAGAAGAACTCTTTGAATTCCAAGATTCCCACAATCTTATTACATTAGGCTGGATACATGTGAGTATACTGTACACTGTCAGTGATCCTTTGTTAGATGTGAGATTGCAGAAAGTCAGTACACTCGTACCTACAGTTCATGCACAGTGTTCCAGATAAGTGAGAGGTCTCAGGTCAAAAACCCGACAAGGTCAGCTACATGACCTGACAAATTAATAGAAAATTTACAATGATTAAATGGTGGGTGCAGTGGGAATTGACCTAGGGGAATTCCCTATCGACACCCTGCCTTGAAAACCTATCTGGAACCCTGCAGAAAAGATATTTTATTTCATGTCTAGTTTTTATTGATCAATTTTCTTTTCTGAACTTTAAATGATCACCATTCAGGAGTGACAGATGGAACTAATAGTAAGAATCTTTGAAATCAAACTATAATACCCATTCCAATAAGTTTTTAATTTTTGCTTTCTACACTTTTGTGCCTATATGGAGACCTTGCAGATGATAAAATGATAAATTAAGAGTGTGCTGATTGTGAAAAGATCTATATTGGAGAAACTGCCTGACCAACACTCTCTGGCGTTGGAGAACACTTTAAGGACACAGGCCACAAGTTGGAAGAGAGTAAGGAGGCTATCAGAACTAGAGAAGAAAACAACTTCAGAAGGAGAATTTACGAGGCCTTGGAAATTGTGTACCAGTCCCCGACGCTCAATCGAGAACGTGGGTGTATACGGGGATGTTTTGGCACGTGAGTTGGCTCACCCAAGCTCACGTGACAAATAGATTCTCTCTATATTCACTTGAGAAAGACGCTGTGACAGCGTCCAAAGCTTGTGATCACTAAAGCACTGACTCTGCATCGGTGTCTCATTTCTTATTAATTAATTCTTGGAACTTGAGGCTTGTATTTGTGGAATAAATATATTGTGATTATCTCTGATTCATAGTGACAAAAAAAAATTTGTGAGGGAAAAAATTATTTTCAACATGAACAGTTTTAAGGTTTCCTCAGCATCTTCGCATGAAAACTAATGTTTTATTTGTAATTTTTTTTCAGACACACCCATCACAGACCAGCTTCATGTCAAGTGTCGATCTGCACACACACTGCAGTTATCAACTGATCATGCCTGAAGCAATTGCTATTGTCTGTTCTCCAAAGTTTAGCGAGTGAGTATAGTTAAACACAGAGCTCGAAAGAAGTGCCATCCGGTCGTCCGGGATAAGTAGATTTTATTTGGATGTTATTTTCTCATGTACTGATGAAAGTGTTATTATTTTGTAGAACTGGTGTTTTTTCACTGACTCCGGGTTATGGCCTTCAGTTTATTTTGAACTGTAAAAAGCCAGGGTTTCACCCGCACCCTAAAGAGCCTCCGTTATACGAGGTAAGGCTGAGCTAACAACAATCTTTAATATACTTTCCATCCCACAACGCTGACTTTGTTAGACAAAACACTGATCTGCTGAAACTAACGAAACAAACGAACGAAAACCCGACACGTGTTACTACAGTGACAATACCTTACATTAAGGACACTTTTTAGACCATCACGCGGGTCCTACAGCCCTTAACCTACTACTAAGTAACGACACTTGCTGACCAACGTTAAAGACAGGGACGAATCCAACAACAGACAGGGAGCAGTTTACAAGATCAAATTCTCCGACTGTCAGGCTTCCCACATTGGTGAGACTGGCAGAAACCTTAACCCGAGACTGACTGAACACAAACAAGCAACGAGAAATAGTGATGCCAACAATCACATTGGTGGATAACATCAACTAACCTAACTTGACTGGGAGTCTGCTCATTGTTTAAATTGCAATACAAACTATTTTCAACGAATGATTTTGGAAGATGTCAACCGGCACCTTGCAAACGACTTATTCACGATATAAACGATCTCCAACAGACTGACTTAATTTGACTAACAATAGACGGATCGAAACTTACGAGAACCGACCAATGACTGTTGGCCAACTTTACACGGGTCTTTCAGCCAATACCGTCACTGCTAAACTGACCTGTCACTTTGAACGGACCAGACCTGTAACATCGTCGACTGACAAACACTATCCACTATTCACGTCAGTCACGTCACCAACAACAGTTCTTTTCAGAACTACCCTCACCCGGACGATCACACTATACGAGCTACTGATACTCCTGGGCTCAAACCATTTACATTAAATCAACTTTTTTGGATTAGCGTAAATCTCCTCCTTTACCTCTAAGTAATTTTGATATTGATTTGCTGTTTTTTCGTTTCTTTTAGGAAAGTTCGCACATAGTATGGGACAACGTCGCTAGAGTTGATGTAACAGATTTAAGATTTAAGAAATAAAATGATACGTACTTATTAAATGAATTTTAGCCAGTAATGTTAATTATAGTTTTCAAAACCATCACAGTGCGAATGGATTAACTGTTACGGCTACAGCTAACTACGTGTACATGAAGTATGCCGTGGGTATAATACGTTTTTTTTTCTGGTTTAGATTTTTGATTTATGAAATAAATCACAGTTGCATGATATTAACAGTGAGGGATCTTTGCATTTTCAACTAATTAAGTAGTTACAAAAGATCT
Organism: Orbicella faveolata; assembly: GCF_042242905.1. NCBI lineage: Eukaryota > Metazoa > Cnidaria > Anthozoa > Scleractinia > Merulinidae > Orbicella > Orbicella faveolata. The sequence goes on from NW_028301576.1 coordinate 9,473,536, forward strand.
CTTTACTGCTTCTCTCTATTGTAACGAAAATAAAAATCCGAACTTGAGAAGTTATATTATAATTTTACTTTTTTCTTTCACATGCAATCAAGTTTTTCTACTACTTTGAGTGTGCATAGCTTTCAAGTGCCCTTCTGAAGGTTTAAATCTATAAATCTTCAGATTTAAAACCATGTTGTAAGAAATTTTGTGAATTTCATTGCTTTAATTTCGCTGACGTCCAAACAATAGCACTTGAGTTGTTTTGTCGAAGTTGCTGTAAATTGCTATTGGAAGAAAATAGTTTGGTGTCGGTTTTCGCCGATAATCTCACGATTAAAAATAATAAAAGCGTATTTGAAAATACTGCAGCCGAATTTGTAGTTTTCTCTTATGTTAGTGTGGAGACGCGGTGGCCTCATGGTTAGTGCGCTCGTCTCCGGATCGAGCGGTCCGGGTTCGAGCCCTGGCCGGGGACATTGTGTTGTGTTCTTGGGCAAGCCACTTACCTCTCACAGTGCCGCTCTTCACCTAGGTGTGCTAATCAGGGTACCGGCGAACTTAATGCTGGGTTAACCTGGCGATGGACTAGCATCCCATCCAGGGGGGAGTAGAAATACTCCCAGCCGCTTCATGCTACGGAAACCGGGATAAGCACCGGCCTGATGGGCCACTCGGCTCGTATACAGACTTTACCTTACTTTACCCTCGTAGAATGCTAAAAATTTTTTCTGTACAGTTGGGAACCAAGAAACCGTGCGGCGAGAATGCCTGAAAAGCACTATCCACTGGTTTGCTATATACTTGAGGAGACTGGCAACAATTTTGACAATTGAATACTTCTACTAGTAATACTTATGTCTTTTTTTGGTCAGGTAAATGCTATTTTTATCAGAGAAAAGTCAGGGAATTTTGAAAAGTGATGTCTGGCAACTGTGCCTTTGCTTATTCTTTCAAAACACAGACAACTGGATGAAATATCGATTGTATGAAACGGAGAAAATTAAAATGGTTTTTAAGCCAACTTGTGATATTTGAATCTGGTCAAACAGATTTTGAGAAGTTTGTATTATAACGTTACAGCACACATTTTACAACAGTCATTAATTTACAAATAATCATTAGGCTTATTCAGGCTATGGGTTTTTAAAAGTACGCATTTTCGTCTGAACGAAAACGAAACAAAATATTTTCGCCCATCCTGGCGTTTTGGGTTTGTTTTCACCTGTCCACATTGATGCGTTTTCGTATGAATCAGAGGATTGAAATTACTCACATGAGAGCGGGTCCCAAACTGAACAAAATGGCAAATGGCTAAAAGGTTTTATTTAGAACTGCAAACCATGCGCGTTGTGAGATGACTTTTACGAGTACGCGCCAAACGATTACTGACCTCAGGGTTAGTGAAAAGTGAAAAAGTAAAACACACGTCCAGCATCTAAGAATTTTACGCTCATTACAAAAAATTTTGACTAGATGATAATTTTAAGGCGAGGAGAGTAGGGATGGTTTCTCTTTTTTCCGTTTCTTCGAAAATGAAAAGGCCGAGAACTGTTACTCAACGCGGGAAACCGGAGTCTCTCGCTTGTTACCATAGTGACTAGGAGTAATGATATTTCAGTCGGAGGAGAGGAGGCTACCCCCAGTATTTCAATTCCCCTGGGGGTCCTGACAATTTAACTTGATCTATTATATATTTGGGTAACGTAAAGTGTTGTAAAAGTGACTTGATTAAAAATGCAACACGATGTAACCCGTATCGAAGGGCTTCTTAATCTGAGGCCAGGGCGTCAGCCCCCTTCCCACAGGAAAATTGACCTCCGCCTTCTGAGTCTTGTATTTGGATTTATTCTGGTGAAAGTGGATTCCAAAACAAAAATCTATAAAACACATCATTTTTTTCACAAAAAAAAAACATTTATTATTAGACACTTTTCCATGCAATGGAATGATCTATATTTCATGTTTCTGTTTCTGTATACATCTAAATTATAGAGACGAAATGTTTGTTGGTTTGTTACAAAAACATTGATAAAATATTAAATCAAATACTCTTTGTCGTCAAAGATGCCCGTTCACTGAACAATATTATGTAACTGTCTTCGCATATCAAGCACAAGTCATTTAGCGGTCAAATCTGAAGAAAAAAAGGAAAACATAACTCCCTGTTAATAAACCTGTTTTTTTAAGTGTAAGCCTTTACGCACCCATTGGTCCATAATTCACTGCTGGTACTTAGGCCCCGCCCACAGTGCGCCGGAGGATTTGAAAACGCAGCAATCACCGTGTTTGAGGAAAACTTTGGCAGAGAAATTACCTAATTATCGTGATGTCATCGTTTTCGAAAAGCTCCGTTTTCAAAATGTTCTCCGTCCGCACTAAAACGTAAAGCTGCCGTTTTCAAATTCATCCGGTTTGAAGAGCGTTTTCGAAACGCTCCGTTTTCGTGACGGATTAGTGTGGACGGTAGGCCTGACCGTGGAAATAAAGCTGCGTTTTCAAATTCCTCCGGCGTAGAGGGAACTGCGCTTTAATCCGGATTTGGTAACATGGAGCCTTCAGAAGTATCGCTTCTCCTTTGGAGAGAATGTTAGTGTAAAAGTTACCTCAGGCGTTTTGTTAGTTTGTTAAAGAGAATAAACGAAACACAAAGTGGCTCTTGAAATTATTTCAAGGAAAGAAACCATTGGCTCGCATTAATTTTATTTTAAAAAAATGTTACGAGATTAAGTTATTTTGAAAAAAACTCAACTTTTCGCTGCCTCAAAATAATTGTTTTTAAGGAAAGAAACATCGCAACACTATACTTCTTAAAATGAACACATAACCTACAGTAGCCTCCGACGCATATAATGTATAAAAAGCATTCTGGTCTTTTCTGGGCACTGTAAGTACATCTTTTTTGTGTGTTTAGTTGTATTTAGTAGTTACATTGACAGATTACGATGCCGTTTGTTTCAAGCTCGAACTCTGTCTTATCGTAACTAAACTTAAATCACTACAGAAATTTATAGCAGAAAACTATCTCACAAAAGTACCTGGGCAGTTTGAAAAACTTTCCCCGTCGAGCTCTCTTGATGTGCTTTTCACAGTAATAGCAGAGACATTCACCTTTAGGATCAACTGGAATGCGAGGCAAATTATAAATATCTCGAATGGCCTGCAAGCCTGGTAACACGTCACGTGGCTCGATTCCTTGTGCCTTCTTCATCTTAATATCCTTCTGAAGCTCCTATTTAAAAAAAAAACGTGTTTTCCATGAGGACGCGATTCGAGTTTTTAGCACTATGCATGGGTAAATTCTCAGTAAGCGCATGCTCTCAGCTAAATTCAGAGCGGGAAGAATGGGGAGTAGTTAAGTTTGGATCGAGCCCCCCATCGCGGCTTCGCTACTCGCGAAATTCCCTCGCATTTTGGTTATTGGGCTTCCCCGCCGAAACAAAGTTTTCGCGCGCAAATTCTGGCCAGCTACGAAGGCTAAAAACCAATGTCACGAGTTTCCACTTTTAACTTTTGATTCTACTCTCTTGATCATGATTTCCAGCAATAGAAGGCCGCTGACCTGATAACACATGACTTTTGGTGGAATTTTGATAAGGTGGTTATTACCTAATGTACCTAAATTTTTTATCCATTTTAAGTTTGCATTTGTTGGATATCAGAAATATGCTTGTTCCTTTTAGTCATACCAAAGTTTTGCTAATTTACAAATCAAATTTCTTTTTGTCCCGGATAATCGGACAGAGGTTTTTTATTCAAGTTTCTGCGACCTGCGAATGTTGCATTCTAGCGCGCTTCAGGGGAATTAGTAGAAGTAATCGTATGAGTGCGAGTCCAATCAGGGATTTACACTACCAGTGATATTTGAAAATTCTCTCCAAATTTCACGAGCCTTTAGGTGAGTGCTTTTTTAAAGAATTTTCAAATGTCACAAGTAGTGTTAATCCTTAATTGCTTGAGCTTTCACACGATTACTCATTTTATCATATGACTGAGAAAATTGTGAACACACTCGCGTTAATTTGCACTGCAGAGCAAATTAAGAATTAACTATGAATTGACCCGCTCTCCGCCAATCACAAGGAAGTAATTTTCTCAGGAATATAATAAATTAGAATATGAACTATTGAACTATGGTGTGACCAAAGTTCTTGTGATATGCTGCCAAAGCGTGCCTAAAGGGCGTGTTTAGGCGTAGGTATTTGTAACTAACCTTCCATGTTTTGTAATCCTTGTGATTCAAGACCCTTATCTTTGCAGCAGAGTTCGTGGAAGATGAACTCTCTGAGCCTGACGGGGATTCATAAGCAGGAGATTTTGATTTGAAGGAAAACAGCTTACTGTTGCGGAAACAAAACAGAAATACAACCACAACATCAGACCGGATTACGTTGTTCGACAGGTAGATAATGCTAAGCGTGGTTTGTTTGGTTAACACTTATTTACTGGATAGTGATTTATCCGGTGGTGAACGTTATCCAGTCTTCGAACAACCGGAGTCAGAACAATGCCAATGGTAGTTGTAGTCCATCAAGTAGTTTTTAGAACTAGACTTTCGAGCAACTTTCTTTTAGATCTCTAGTGTTTACAGGTACCGTAATTACGTTTTTTGTGTCATATACGTAAGATGAACCTGGAAACTCTACTGGATGAGGGATGCCGTAGCTGCGATCTATGAAATAATTAATTAATTAGGTTTTTTAAATGCTTTTATTTTCATGAAACTTGTAAATAGACTAATTTTAAAGTTATCTTTAGGTTTTTGTAACCTGTAAATAGACTAAGTTTGAAATTATTCTTAGTTTTTGTAATTTCTTTTTAGGCAGGTGTCCTCTATTAGTTATCCTTGGACTAAAACAATTTCGACGCATTAATAAAGTTATTATATAGTCTCTTGGTTGTTATCATTATCATCATTTGCATTTGCATTATTTGCATTTATTAACTACATTGACTACAAAATTTGAAATCTTAACGGTTGGTACCAGTACTTGTTTCAGATTTACGATCACGGTTTGTTTGGAGCTCAAGCTTCATGTTTGAATTGAAATTAAGGTTTCATGACAACTGAATTTAACCACTACAGAAATTTGCAGCTGAAAACTATGATGAAACGGGGGAATAAAAACGTACCTAGGCAGTTTGAAAAACTTCTCCCATCGAGCTCTCTTGATGTGCTTTTTACAGTAATAGCAGAGACATTCACCTTCTGGATCAACAGGAATGCGAGGCAAATTATAAATATCTCGAATGGCCTGCAAGTCTGGTAACACGTCACGTGGCTTGATTCCTTGTGCCTTCTTCATCTTAATATCCTTCTGACGTTCCTGTTTTCAGAAATTTAAGAGTCTTTCAGTTGTCGTCCCTGTTAAAGGGTAAGTTTTATACCCATGCCCGCTTCATTTTATACCCCCCCGCTACATTGGTGTTTAAATCGCCTACACTAAAACGATCGGCACTGACGCTAGCTAACAAAAGATGAGCAAGTTAATGCCTAATTTTGTTTAAGGTATATGAGGTTTGTTTGTTCCTGTCACAGGCAAAAAGATATTTTTGAAATACGAGCACTGGCTCAAAAAAGCCTTTTATGCTACTGCAAGCGTAAATACTTCCAATTCTGACCTTCCATGTTTTGTAATCCTTGTGGTTCAACACCCTTATCTTTGGCTTGTTGCTAGTTGAAGCGCCTGTATCCACAGGGTTTGAAGTTTCGTCTTCCCATCGTACCTCACGCTTGGCCTTAGGCCTCACGGCATCTCTTGGCTGTGCGTGGCCTGTTGAGTAAAATTATGTCTTTTAAGTTCGTGCGATTTTTAAAAACTCCCACCCCTTTTGAGATTCTAAGATCCTTTTGCTAGTTTTCATCACTTCAATACTTTCTCTTATTGCATAACCTAAGAGGGAGGAGGGAAGAAAAACGGCTGGGGTTTTACCATTCCCTCCCTAACTCCTGAAATCTGTTGAAGGATTGAGGTTGAAAGCTTTAAAGCTTTATGAATGTTGAGCACAAATTTGACAGGAGAAGAGTAATCATCACTATCAATTCTTCCTTAGAGGGGGAGGGAAGAGGACGGCTGGGGTTCTACCATTCCCTCCTAGCTTATTCCCGCATTTGTTGTGCGGTTGAGGTTGAGAGGTTGTGTGAATGTCAAACACAAATTTTACGTGAAAATTGTAATTAACGTCTTGATGTAACCAATAGCAACTTACCATCGTTGGACTTCTCGTTGATGACAGACGTTTCTTCGTTGTCCTTATCTCTTCCCATAATATCGAGGATATCATCACCTTTTGTTACATTTTTAATTTCTGCTTCCTGACTCGTGTAAATCACTTCTCCTGTAGACGACTCAGAATCAGATATCACCGAAGATTCCTCATCATCATCAACCCCCATCGTAATCATCATTTCTGCTTTGCGTGATTCTTTGCCGGCATCTTTCACCACTCGCAGCACTTCGTCTTGTGATTTCCAACTTGTGGAGGTACTATCGCCCTCATCGTCCTTGGTTATCGCAGCTTCATTACGTACAGTAACAGCAACGGGTGTCTTACAGGAGCCTGTAGAAGATCTACTATTGGTCGCCATGGACACGTTTCGCGTGGATTCTTCTGAAGCGGTAGGCAGTAGAGAAAAGCCGGGTAAAGATGGGTGTGGCGACAGTGAAGACTCCGAGATTGTCTCTTCTGATGATGTAGATGGACCAACACTCGATTGAGTTGTAAACGGAAAAGAACTGAGAGCAGGTTTGTCTGTCAGATCATAGCTTGAAGCTGATGAATAGGTCACGGTTGGAAAATCACAAACTTCCGTCTCTGATGCCTGAGACATTGAAGACACAGATGTCAAAGATTCAGAGCGGGGTGTTTCAGTCGGTTTTCCAGTTGATAAGTCAGACAGAGATGATGTCGTGAATGAAGAATCCAAGGATTTTGTCTCAGGAACCTCATTAACCGTCCAAACATCTGTTCTGTTCGCGTCATCGAGTGAAGGATGAGCCATAATCGAAGTCGATTTTGAAGTGTCGGTCAGTGTCCATATTTTCTGCTCTTGTATCGGGTGATTAGGCGACTGATAAGATGAAGAGGCTGATTGTGGTCTTCCTAAAGATGTCTCTGGTGTGGTTCTTGAACAGGCATTCTTTGATGATTCCTTGTTACGCTTCAAGCCTGGTCTGTCAAAAATGATTCCCTTCTCGCTCAGCTCCTCATCAGTTGAAGGTAAATTTGATCCCAGTTCATGACGCCGTCGCCACCGCTTGTTAAAAATTCTCCTGCATAAAAATGTGTGGCGGCTAAGAAACGTAATCTAATTGTAAAACCATAATCTAATTGTAAAATCATGATCTAATTATAAAATTTTACATTGATATTGAGACCTGGATATTACTGAGACTTTACTTTTTTATTGTTAGTTTAAGTCTTAGTTGAATACCGTTAAATGTACTAATAAATAAATCTCTGTTATATGCTTAACTCGTTTAAGACTTTTAGTCAGGAGTCTATAAATTTTGCAACCACGTAACAAGAGTTTTGGCTCCTTCGTAATGTAAATCCATCAATACATACGCATGTCCATTGATTTTAATTGACTAAATTGTTACCAAAAGATGTTTGGAGAAATTTCAAAAAGTCTTCCTCTCTGTGTTGATCAGATAAGTGATTCTCCTGACTGAATGTTACACAGATGAGTTAATTCTACTTTTGAGAATTTAGTGGTGTATTAAAAATGAGCAAATAAATAAATATGTAATTTAATAACAGAATCTAAAACTTACCACAGAAGTGGAACACCGGTGAAAATAAACAATAACATCAAAATCCCAGCCAAGATTCCTGCAACAGTGGCTGCCGATGAACTCGAATCTACTGGCTCTTCATTCACCGAATGTGATTTCTTCCTCTTGTTTTTGAAGTGCTTTCCTTTCTTTCTATCGTCTAACTTGACGGGATCGTAAGCCGCTTTCCAACGAAGCCCTGAAGATGCCTTTAGCCCAGGATGAACAGACATCTTGTGTTGTGGCATCGCTGATGTGCCGGTATGGCTTGTTGACCCTTCGTGTCCAGTCACCCTTGGTTCACCATGAGGTGAAGAATAGTCCTCCTTATCATTAAAGTGTGAAGATTTCCGATCATCTTGTTGAGTTGAATTGTCAAATTTTGAAATCCAGTCTGATTCTGCATCAGCCGTATGGACTGACGGAATAACCGTTTCCTCAGTTGACAAAATCGTCAACCTGAAAGGCGCTGTGATATTCGTCTGATATGTTAAACCCGTGATAGATGATGGCAGATTTTTCTGGTACGTACATGCCTCCTTGTCTTTGCTGTCTTCCAAAATAAAAGCTGATGAAGGCATTCCAGTACCATGTGATGATTTTAAGACGTGATGTCTCCTTGCCAAGCGGCGCATGGCGAACTTAAGCTTTGGCATAGTTGAGACGTTTTTGATCTTGTCATCTGTAGTCCATAGTGTGGAATTTTGGGCGTTCTTCGACGCCGATAAAACTCTTCCATCCAGTGAGCCGATTCGTTCATCATCAGATGAGAATGAATCCGATGTTTGGCCGGGAAAATTATGTTGTCTGGAGCGAAGCGGTACATCAGCATGTATTGCTGAAAGATCCTTGAATCCGGTTACTCCAGTTGAAGACTCTGTGAATAGATGGTTAGGATCCTCTGCAACTGAAACAAGGCGACAGGTTGAATTAGAGGAGCTAGGTTATTGTTTCGCTCTTGAAAAGTTTAACCTAAATTCTTCAAGTTCGTCGTTTGTGATCCATTTTAATCTTCTCCATTTTTAACCATCCTTGTTTCTTTAGGGTTTATTATTAACTCTTTGGTGTTTTTCTCTATGGCTCTATGGCTATTTTCAGGGTTCCTTTAATTTAAAGGTAAGTTTTGTACGTGGCCAAAATACTGACTGGACTCCTTTAAGCGTGACATCCACATGATCGCTAAGAAAATTCGAAGAAAGTCGAATGTCCGGCTGCCTACCGAGCTGAGGAGCAAATTCATCTCATGTATCTTTAATACACCCTTTTTGCTTTTTTCGCTGTTGCAAAGATTGCGCGAAAGAGCGCTAGCTCTTTATGTTTAATAACGGAGAGAGAGCCTGATGTCAAATATCTTCGGTAAAATTTAAATGCTGTTCTGAGGCCACAGCCAACCAGAAAATGTTGATCACATTGGATAGAGTATAGCTGAGCTGGAAGAACTTGCTGTCGAATTCTGCAATTTTTTCAACCATTTGTCAGTAAAAGCAATGGCCCTACGAACGTTTACGTTTTTTTTTTTTTTCAGTTTTACCACTGCCCGGTTATTTTAGGTAATGCAAAAGATTTAAGCGAGATTGGTTCTTTCATAACTTATGATTTCTACTGCGCGATTAAAATTTCACGATCATATTAACGACGAATTAGATGCCTCATCAACTTGTCGGAACTATAGTTTTATACGTAAACTTTAAAAACTGCAAATTAAAACTGAGTACCGTCTTTTCTCGATTAAACTTCGGGTCCCGAATTAAAGCCCGGTCTTCCAGGCAGATTTGTAAAAAAGACCCTCAAGGAATTCATAATTGAGGTAAAACAAACTTAAGGTAGTATAAGATATTTAGCTCTGAAGAATAAATTAATGAATAAAAATTGTAAAAAAACTCCAGCCTCGAATACATTGCAAAAGTGAAATAAAGGCCAAATCAACGGAACTAAGTTTGAAATAAATGCCGGGGGCCTTTAATTGAGAAAATACGGTACTTCGTTTGTGTTTTCATCGACGAGAGGGCTGGAAACAAATTCCTTTAAAAATACGGTTTTTGTCTTGTAACGAAGCAAGAGAAAACTAGATTGCAAGACACCGAAAGTGTTGCTAACAAGCAATCAGAACGCTAATTTGAATTTGCGGCAACAGTTAAAGCTTATTTGTTCTTAAATAATTACTGCAAAGATGAATCTTACCTTCGCAAACCGTGTATGATACCAAGATACTCAATAGAATCACTCTGAAAGCTTTTTTCTTTTCCATTATGGCGTTATTGCTATCTCATTCAGATAACACAACACATGTCTCTACGAGAATGGTCAATTCACGTCACAAACGCTGTATAAGCGCGCGCGGCACAATGCACGCTCACTGTAACGCACGCACTACTAACAACACAAGTAACGCGAGCTGTTCATTGTTTTAAACGGTATTTGAAGTTGGATTTCAAATACACAAACAATACTAAAACGATGAAACAACGTTTATAGCTACTTATGCAAAGACGTTTCGACCGAACAACTTCGGTCTTCGTCGGTTTAAAAAGCCAGCTGAAATTACTGGCTATCTAACGGTTCACGGTTCTGCGCGTGCTACGCCAGCGAAATATAACGAGCGAACGCTGCGCGACATAACAAATCACGTCTGTGACTTGTAAATTTTTATCCGAATGTCGATTTAACAAATCGAATGTGGTTTAGCGTTGTCTGTACTCTTATCGACAACGATACGCGTCATCACAGTAGTCAAAATGTTGTGAACTCACGAGACGCAGCCGAGTGAGTCCACAACAAATTTTGATCACTGTGATGACGCGCATCGTTGTCGATAAGAGTACAGACCACGCTAAACCACATTTCGATTTGTTTTTTACCACAATATCAACGTCAAAGAAGATGTTTTTTCAGAGCGCGAGCAGAAAAAATGCATTGCGCGACACATTGACGAGGGCAGCGTTGTCTGGACTCTTATCGACAACGGCAAATTAGCCAATCAGATTGCGAGATTAGTAGCAATTGAGGTAAAAGTGTTCATTGCCCGCATTTCGGTCTCCCTGAGAATACCAGGCCTCGAGAAAAAGTCTCTTATGGTAATCACAAGCCTCGTCCACCACAGTGGCGGGTAACCGGTCGTTTCGCCTACAAGTTGTTTCGTCTTCAAGTCGATTCGCCTACATCGAAGACGTTTCGCCTATGCAATCGAAGTCGATTCACTAACATTACAATACTACTTTACAATACTAAAAAGCTAAAAAGTTTTCAGATCTAAAAATTGACAAATAGGTTTACAATAATTATAGTGATGTTTTTCGGAAGAGTATTCCACTGCGACGGCGCGGCTATGCTGAATGCTGTGTGTCAACAAACGATCTAATAGACTTGAAGATCACCAACAGGAAGAGTTCACGTACCAAAAAAAAGAGAAATAAACTTCATCTTTAACTTGAAATGATACGTGTGTATGTGCGTACTTTTTCGTTGAAGCGAGAAGTCATTTTTACTATTATGTTGAAGCAGCCCGTGTAAGGTGAGTGGGATTTTTTTCTGCTTTGTTGTCAACTTCTCTATTGTTCGGACTTGTGACTTTCTGAACAATAACAGCTAATTACAGTGTAGTAATTACAGTGTACTTCACTGAAATAACAAAACACATACAAAATTGTATGTGTGCAGTTACGTCACAACATGGCGGCTGACGTTTCTGCTTTTTGAAGTAGCCGGAAGAAAAGATGTTCCAACTGGCAGCCTTTCAACTTCGAAAAATGTTCACGGCTTTTCGATGCTCTCATCAATTTTGACAGGAAAAATTCTTTTTTCTTCCTATTTTTTAACAAATCTTTATATAGTAGCGGAGTTCATGTGCCTCAAAGGCGTACGAGCGGAGCCCCATACCTAATCCGGGTAAACAAATTTGGTTGTCACGTGATTGTCCGTCCGTACGCTTCTTGCGCAAATTTACAAGCTTTCAAGGTCTTGTTTTCGTTCATAACACAGATAATTACCTCCTTTAATTTGGCCTTAAAATGGAAAGAAGAAACACCAAGCAGTGTTTAAAAGGATAGTCATGTTAACCCTGCTGGTGAAGATTTCTCTTTGCTTTCGATGGTCACAGAGATGAAGCTCAACAGGGTGTTTTCACATGACGTCACGGCAGCCATATTGGTGGTCCAAAACAATGATACGGCGGCCATGTTGGTGTACCAAACCGATGCCGTGGGAGTTGAACTCTTTTCTTATGCAAACACTTCCTTTTGTTGCAAACATTTGCTTTGCTGCTGGCCACGTGAGTGAAAACACTCTATGGGTGTTCAACTGTATTTTAGATCATTTGGTGTTATCAACTGGGTTGATAATGTAAATTGGCCACCGTAAAGAGATTCGAAATCTTTTGAATCTCTTTACGGTGGCCAATTCACATTATCAACCCAGTTGATAAAACCAAATTATCTTGTTATACTCCCCACCGACGCAGCACCACAGTTTCTTTAGAAACTTACCGCCTCTATTCATTTGTATTTTGGATCGCCGATTTTAGAGTGACCACGGAGGGAGGAGGTAAGGGGTTGGTTTGGCTATAGCCCCTTGCATGGGTTGATTTTTTCGGGCTCCAGGCGAAATGGATAATATCTGAATTTTACCACTTTGAAATAACAAAACAACGAAAACAAAAATATGAGTGTTCAACCGGCATTTGTTACTTTCAAAGGGTTAGGAAAACAGTGAAATCCATAAACAGTCAGAATTGGGACAGAGTATCCTTTACGTTGAAAACACGTACCCTCATGTTTTCATTTCTGCCATATGACCAATGATGGGTAAGGGGCAATATGAGATTTGTAGTTGAAATCCTTTCGCCAAGCTCTCTTCATTCTCGTTTCCCTACAATGCAAGTGTGAAGTGTCTTGCCAGTGATCTGATCTGGAGTCTTCGACCATCTTAACCATGAGGTTGCATTTTCATGAAAATTCAACCTGCAGGTTTTGTTATTATAATCCTCAGTAACAAATATAAAAGTAGTCTCACAGGAAACTGTTTTCATGAATGTCTTTTTTAGTAATTTTGCAACTCTTTTTAATTGCACTTTAAAGCTTAAACCGTTATGATGCTGTAAATCTATTGCTAGAACTACATCTAATACAATTCTAAGTTGTTTAAGGTAAAGATTCCATCACTATAACTTTAATAAATAACAATGTAAAAAAACACTTGAAATAATGTCTGCAAAAAGTTCCCTAGGTCTACTAAAAAGACCAACACATTCACATGAAATTTCTATTTCTCCCTGAAATATGCTTGCTATCAAGGCTCACCGGAGTTCAAAAATAATTTTTGTAAGCCAAAAATAACAGACCATACACCTGTCAATGACTTCTCTTACTTGCTATTTCCAAAAAATGAATAGAATTCTAAGACAGTGAAGCCTGAATGAAGGATGTTCAATAGACCTTTTTAGCTTGGGCAGTTGGCTGCCCCATTCCGGAACATTTAATGAGACTCAAAAATTCTTGCAGTGAACTTTTCAAATAGTCACATGTATATGAATGAATAATTTTTTGATGGATAAAAAGAAAAATTCCCTATAGAATATCGCGTGGTCTGTAATAGTGGCAAAACAAACCGCCCAAACAGAAAAGGCCTATTGTTTGGTCATACATGAAGTTTCTGGGTCTTCTTAAGAAAGCTTGACCCAATATATTTTGTGAACCACAAAGAAGATTAAAAATCACTTGACCACTTCTTGGAAGCTGCCTTTCCAACTCACAGCACAATCCCAGTTTAATGAATTCCAATAGAATGCACAACTTGATGAAAAACGATTCTAGTGGTACAGTTATGTCAACAGATTTTGACTGGACTTCTTAGGAAGAATAATAAATTAATGTTGTCCAAACCAAACTGTCAAACTAATTGAAAATTTTAAATGAGACAAGTGAACATTGACATTGCACCTTGCAGCACCTTGCTTTGAGCACGATAAGTGATCTCACTAGATACAGCTCAAGATCAACAGTTTATATTGATTAGGCAAATTACTGACAAAATCAGTTGCATTGCTCTCAGATGGACACCTGGTATAACAAATTATATTTTGATGTAAGAAAGGTTCACAAATAATAACCAAAATCTAATGCAATGAACAAAATGCTCAAAACCAAGCAAGTTCATTAAACTGGGGCTGCGTTGAGTGTTATCAAAAATCCACATTCTAAGACTTTAAATTCATGCATTACGAGAAAGTGTGTGATGTCAGTCAGCATCTGTCCTGTCTGTTAACAGCCCTGGGGAACTCCCATACGAAAAGGTTGGAGATGTATAGTGTCTCACTTGGGGATATAAATCACAGATTCTGGTTTCACTTATGGTGTTCGTGACGAAATGCCACAATTGTAAGCTGTCAAAATATCTTTTAGGGTGCACTCTAAGAAATAATAATAAAAGAAATGCTATTTTTCCATTTATAGGCTCAATTCCCTCAGGTCTCTCGAGTCCGATCTGCTAGCACTGGGTCCTTTCCCGAACAGCAGCTAATAATTGAGCCTATTCCATTTTAAGTGTTATTTTTTAGATCAAACAGAGCTCAAGCCACACCCCGATTGGTCTTTGTTAGAACAAGCATTGCCAACCTTTTCAGATGGGAGTCCCCCCCTGGGGTTAATGGTCAGTTGTAGGATTGAATGCTATTACTTGTCCAGGGAGAGAGATTCGTCATCTTCAGCACTATTGTTACCAGACACAGGTGACTGAGCTGGAATTAAGAGGAGCAAAGATGTGAGAAAGAGGAAAGACAGTGGTTACAGAAGCAGTTAGTTCACCAAAATTAAATTAACATAACAGTACTGACTAGCCTGAGTTACAGATACAATTTATCGCCAGTAAATGATCTTTTTTGTGCAATGCAGACTACATGAGAATTACTTAACTTAGCCTTAATTATATTCATTGTGATTAAATGGAAATTATATTTGTGACACACTTTGGGGAATTATCAAATTAACAATCAGTATTTTACCAAGGAAGGCTAACATTGGGGAAAAAAAATTACATTTCCAGTGGACAGACCTGTTATGCAATGCTTTGATGTAAAAAAAACTATAGTCATGTTTTGAGAAGTACAAAGCATTATGAAAGCATGTTTATAAGCCCAGTGGCTCATCAGACCAGCATTTGACCTGTCAGTGTCCACAGCATGGCATGAAGTAATTCAGGACATTTTTAGTCACTGGTAAAGAGAAAGGAAATAAGATGGTCGAGAAGGGAAACTAGTGTCCTCCTATCTCATAACGACATACAGAATGACTCTGTCTCATGATGATGATGATAATGATGATGAAACTTTATTAACATTTCAGTAATGTAGCTGAGAGAAAGTCCCCTCAAAAGGAAGAAATAAAGAGAAATACTTGAGTTGCTGTAGCTGTGGGAGGTGCAGTTTTCACATGTTTAGTGCGCTCACCTCTGGATTGAGCGGTCTGGGTTTGAGCCCTGGCCGGTGATATTGCATTGTGTTCTTGGCCAAGACACTTTGCTCTCACAGTACCTCTTTCCACCCAGGTGTATAAATGGGTACCGGCGAACTTAATGCTGGGGGTAACCTTGCGATGGACAAGCATCCCATCCAGGGGGAGTACAAACACTCTTTTTCACTTCATGCTACAGAAACTGGGATAAGCTCTGGCCTAATGGGCCCCTCGAGTCATATGCAGACTTTACTTTTTTACGTACTTGAGTTAGATAGAAGGACACTTGAAGTGCTTTAGGTCCTAATGGTTTACGTGCGATAATTAGAGAAAATTGTGTGAACATGCATGTTAAAGTTGCAAGACCAGAAAAATTTTCCCAAAAATACTTGCAAGGAGAATTAAATATGGTATGAAACTTATTTAGGGAATTGTTGATATTGATTAACCTAATGTCTGAGACATAAAAGCAGTTAGTTATGTAAACGTCTGATACAAGTTTTACTGTAGAGCTGTTAGATGAAGAACAGTTACAATTATTTCAGTCTTTGAGAACACATTTACAACGATGGCAGAGGCAGTTCCAAGACAGTCAAATTCTGATTAATTGAACAAGGAGGAAATGGCACAAAAACGTAATCAGATTTCACTATGGCAGTGTTTTAAATGTTCTTAACACTTACTCTCCTGGCTTATCACTATTTTAGTTACTTAAATTTCAAGTATAATTTCTGTTTTATCACACTTTCATCTGATTGATTAGTGTAAAGGAGAAAGTCTACAACTTACAGTTCTTATGAAAAAAGCATGATATTTAATGGCTGTGCAATGCAACGATGCCAGTGGACAAGAAAATAATGTGATTTACAAATTACTAATTTGTAAAGCAAGTTACACATATGTTAAGTAGTTTTACTCTAAGTTCTATGCAATAGATCTTATCTATACAATTTTATACAAAAGCAATTACCATTCTAGGTTTTACTTTTTACTGACTGCAAAATGTTTGGTCAGTAAACTTATCTAATCTAAATATTCCAAAACACAAAACCTATTTAAAAAACATTATGAAATTCAGTGTACAGTACACATGATATACATACATGTAGGAAAAATGTTTGAGAATCTCCCATTTGCCACTTGTAATCAATTTTCAATTGATGGGATCTCCTTGATCGCAATAAATAGATTTCCATAAATTAATTTAATCTTTTAATCAACTTATTCTATATTGTTTTTAGATTAGAAAATTCGCAATGAACAAAATCTGCTTGAGTAAATTATTGTTGTTTCCTGCTCTGTTGTAAACATGACTATTTTCAAAACTGTGAACACCATTTTCTTCCTTGAATGAGCAGCAAGCAAATTGCCTATATTTTTAGCATTTGCTTAGGCTAACAGTTTTGGTGGCGATATCGAAAGAGGAAAAATGGAAATAATGCAAAATTCCTGATGCTACACCTTGCAGTAACTTTCAGAAGCTCTAGGATCTGTCTCTTAGCCTTTGTAAATTGCCATTACATAGCTCTCTCGCACATTCCTCCCTTTGTAGCCACTAGAAATATCTAAATCCCCGAGGGAGCTACAGCGCTTCATCTGTAACATGATAGACTCAACAGACCTGCCAGAGCCACGGGGTTTCTCTCGCAGTTTACTCTCCAGCTTTGAACCATTCAGAACATTCACGTACATCTTGTATCTTTTATACTAAGGAGATAAAATTAATGAGTAAATTACATGAATTTTAATGCATCAGAATCTTCTTAGAATTAAAAGAAATACACATGTATTCTTGATTCAGGAACTAACCTCATACTCCAAGAACTCATGTTTTTCTTGCCACTCCTAAAAACAAAGAAGAGTTTATAAAGTAAGTGAAAGAAACTTTTTCTGGTAGCAAACCTCTGAACCTATACATTGCTATTTTAATAATATTATTATACCATGTTTGAAATACCCTAGACTGAAGACTAGGATAAATGAGGGAAATAGTAAGAAGTGTTCAAATTCTCAGCTGCTCTTTACTACAGTATCAACCACTCTTCACAAATTTGAACATGCTCCACACATTTTTCTTGAGGGTTGCTGCATTTGGCCCATGCTCATGCTAAGAATTGAAGAAAACTCTCCTGCTACTGTCACTTGGCCCTGACTGGGCCAGACTTTACATTCAATTACCTGAAGCTTCCTGCCTTCATGAAAAATCATCTTAAATTCAACACTTTAAGTGCCATGACCAGTCTTAATTCTCCTTACTCTCTGCTTGCATAATTCTTGGCAGAATTTGGTTCCTAGTCAACACATCTTTCCCGAGATGACAGCATGTTTATTTTCCTAACCTCAATGTCAAAACCTTCACAAGATTTGTTGTAGACATACAGTACTAGTAGTTCAGTTACCAGGTAATCAGCTTAATGGCAAGTACCTCAAGTTCTCTTGCTGAGCCATTCTTTGGTTTACTTTGTAAACTTTGGATCAGTTGCTCTTCTGCTTCTGTACTCTGAAATATGTGACAGATTATTGGGTGTTCAATGTCTTGATCGATGCTGAGCATATTGTGGCTATACTGACTTTCTGGAGCAGTACTTTTACTCACAAAAAATGTAAACTTGGAAAATTGGAAGACTTGTGTTTTAATGTCATATTTTATAACCACTCTAAGATACCAATATTTCACTAAGAATAGGGTTCACTCACCTTTTTTTCATGATGTTCCACCTGCTTGGCCTGTTGAATTAAAAATAACTGTTTGTCAAAATCTTAGTTTATTAATAATTAGTAACTTGTCTTGACTTTTCAATAGTACACAGTTTTGAAATGATTACTAGATTCTGACTGGCTAAGAGCAGTACGGTCAAGGGTAACACCAGTGCAGACTACAACAAAGATACCTGAAGTTAGTAAAAAGACACCCACAAAGACAAGTAGGAGTTTGTCACAGGGTTTTTCCTATATAAAAGTTCCTCAGTGGGTCGTCTGGGGTATATTTTCATCCAAAAGGACCTTCCATACGTGAAACAGCTCTCATACACTTTAAATTTGGATACAGCTTTAAGTTAAGGATGTCTGACTCTCAGAGGTTCAAAATGTTCCAATATTTCACAACTGAACAGGAAATGAAGGTAACTTACAAGTGACAACTGAGTGCGGGAAAATGGAAGAACTGGACGCTGAAACTTTTTGCTACAAAAGAAATACGAGACGAAAACAAGTTACATTATTTACTGGGCTGTTACAGATTCATAACATTAATACAGTTAGATGCTTCTCCTAAGAAAGGATGCTCTTTTCTCCTCTTACATGTCTTCTCTCATGAAAGCTATGACATGATCCCGCTTTCAAAGTCTCTGATTGCAGAACCCTTAAAATTTCTGTAGACAATATGTCTGTGAGAAACTTTTTTCAAATTTGCTATTGTCAAGCAGTCAAGGATAAGTTGGTTGAAGGTTTGATCACAGAATGTATAAGTCAGGTTATTATACCATGAACCAACAGGTGCTGGTAAGGGGGGAGCTGAGTATGTGGCAGCTACAAGATTAATGGCCTCAATCCACTCATTCATATCATGATGGTTCCTACAGGAAAGAAAGAAAGAAAGAAAAGACAGTTGTAGTAAATAAACTTGCAAAGAGCAACCACTCGGTAGAGGATAATATTATTGCCAATTGTGAGCATGCAATGTGTACTCAGATAGATTAATACCAGTTCTTATCAGGACAGTATTTACATGCTAGAGCTGAAAAGGACTGAAAACTGTCACTATCCACCTGAACCTGCACATAGCATACAGTATAGGAAAACAATATTTCTTGTTGCACTCTCCATTTCATCCTATAGGGAATACTGCAATCTTAAAGAAACATAATTTTTTTGAGGCGTAATTAAGACGCAACAAAACAGACGTTCATGAATTGGGTTACTGTAGCACCACATCATTATTATATTGGTAAGTTAAATGTGGCTCAAATCTCAAAGCCATGTTTCCCTGATCTTGTGGTACACAGTTCTTCACTGAGAGACAAGTGCGACAGGTATCAGGGTCGACTTGTGTGATGTTGCCACTGTTGGCCCCTCAATTGTATGTTCAGTTATCTTCTGCCATCAGTTTAATTCGAAGAGTTACCACTTTAATTAATTTTTCGGTGTTAAGCCAGTAGATTAGAAAGGTTGTTACAGTTTGTATGCACTAGTACTACATACTTTGCTTGAAAAAGGAACTCTCTCCAGTCTGACGTGACAAATCTAAAAACACAGGGCCGTTTGATGTAATCTGTAGCTCGACTGGCCAAGGAGTGGTGTACACCTAAACAGTTCCTTGTGTGTTCTGGGCTGGTGATTTCATCTGACTGCAAATGAACAAAATTGTACATGTTCTTTTACATTGTAAACAACAGAACCAGAGCTCCAAACATTGAAAAGTTCATGAATTCTGCACTTACCTTTTGGAGGAAGAGTATCATTCCTTTGAGAGTTGCAAAAAATGGCATCCATTTTCTTTTCCAAGCTGACGCTAAAAGACAGATAAAGACGTTTATTGAATGAAGCTAGATGCAGAAATAGCAAGATATTTGGTCCATTTCGACAGTACATTGCAGTGCCTTAAATTAGACTTAGTCAAAGGTAAGGTTTGGCATTGTGTCTAGATACACGTGTACACTGAATTGGTTCTTTCTGTATATTTCTATACTTGTGGTTGGTTAGCAGGTTTTCCTATGAGGTGTCTAACCTTCATTCAGGATATTCCTGATTTATATGTCCTGAAACTTTAATTGACCATGAATAACATACTAACAAAAAAAAGGCACAATTATCATCTTGATTAACAAGAACATTTGCTGGCATATTAGGTATAACTCACTTTTCTTTCCTTCTAACCCCATGGTGACCTTTCTGTACAGTAAGCCTTCTTTGTACACTTTGTCACTATCACTAGCTTGAATCTAAGGCAAAAGAAGCACAAAACATTTCAAAACTCTACTGGTATAAAAATGATAGCTGTTACAGTACACATAAGTGCTGTAATGCTTATTTCAAAATTGATCAAATTGTTTTTAATAGCTGGGAGGCTTTTTAAACTTAAATAATCACTAATTACTAACATTTTCAGAATTGTAATAATTTATGGTGCTTTCAATGAGGCCAGGCACCTGCCACAGCTCCAGTGGGTTAATTCTGTTGTGAATCACCAGCTATAATGTTAACTGCATGTTTTCAGAAACTGACTCTTTAGAAGAATTTGTTACGAGCCTCTCTCATCGGTCTCTGATGAGTACTGTGCCAGGAGAGCCACCTAATTCCATTGCTATTGACAGCACTGCACTGAATATGGTACGTGTGAAGCCACTCAGGGGCAATTACCAAAATGTGCCAGCCATTATAGTGAAGTGGCTGCTATGGAGAGGTTCCAATACATGTGCATGTAAGAGTAAAATGTAACAATTGACACAAGGTCAGGACAAACAAAAATCTGGCCATGGTGTCAAGGTGACCTTTACAAAGAGAGACAGCCATAAGTGGAGGTTCCACAGTGTTCTTCTCACAGCATACTGTTTATGCAAGAGGCAAAAGTTTTTCTATTCAGTTGTTACATGGGCAATACTGACCTCTATAAATGGATTTACATGACTTCCCTACAAAATAAAACACCAATTGCATGATTAGAGAAAGAATAAATGAGGATACAGTAACAGAGCTTTTGACATTAAAACTAAAAGACAGAGGAAGATTGATGGCCACTTGAGACTGAATACACTGTATGTACATGTAAAATACCCTGACAAGGGTCACTTTCCCCCTCAAGAGACAAGGCTAATGCTCAATCTGTCAGCTTCCCACAGCACTCAATTTTACCTTCTAGTTTAACAAATCAACTATTTTGATCATTAACTAAGTTTTTCAGCCACTGGCTAACACAAAGAGAAACCAACAATTCCTTGAAATCTCACT
Source organism: Orbicella faveolata (assembly GCF_042242905.1). NCBI lineage: Eukaryota > Metazoa > Cnidaria > Anthozoa > Scleractinia > Merulinidae > Orbicella > Orbicella faveolata. Next base: position 9,494,681 of record NW_028301576.1, read on the forward strand.
GCAAAAGAGTCATCTACATGTAATGATCAGTCACTATGCCGATAGTCAACGTCAAGCACACTATAGTGAAAGAAATGGTAAATTGAACAGCGGGTTAGTGAGGGTTACTTTAAATTGCTTCAGGATAACTACAAAAAGGTATTTTCCTTACCTTCATGCCATTAGATGTGACGAGAGTCTTTTTGGATGGAGTTGGTGTTGGTGTCCTCTCTGCAAAACTTAAAAAACAAAATAAAGCATGCATGGTGACTGTTTTGTGGTTGAGCTACTGTAAGTTCTATCAGCATTGGTATGCAGTGGCTGGAGGGTTTCCACATAATGGCAAGGTTCCTTGTTTCTCCGATGTGTTCCAAAAGAAGATTTCAAAACATTTCTGGATACTTCACATACAATGTAATTCAGTTGACATCATGATGATAAGAAGTTTATTGGTACCTACCCAAAGCCCTCCAGTGGTTTTGATTTGATTTCCTGGTATATTGCCTGGAAAGGAAATAATGGGTTAGAATTCATTACTCCAGTGATCAGAACGTTCCTGAAGTAATTTGGATTTAAATTTGCTACTTTGGGATAGTTGCAACTTTCAGGAAAACCACACCTCCTGGTATATAGTTAAAATGTGTAGAACCAGAGGGCTGAAGCAGGTTAATAACACAACGTCAACTTTTGACAAAGTTAGCACAGAAAGTACATGTACAGCTGACAACATTAGTACGGAAAGCATGTGCACTAAGAAAAAAAAAATACCAGAGGCCCCTCCTGAAGCAAGCAGCATTTGGTGATAATTGTGATTTAACCTGTAAATGTCAGTAGCATTTTTTTCCAACATTATGATATTATCTAAGATCCTTGTGTATCTTGTGATATGATATACAATTACCTTGAGTAAATCTTTAGGAAAGTCCTTTCCATCACACAATTCTGCCAAATTCTCTATGAACTGTGGCTGGGTCATCTTTTTATGCATGTTCTGCAGCAACAAAAGAAATCTTGATTGGAAAAGGAAATCACACAGACAAAATACATTTCCGTTTTCCATGACTTCCACTTCAGACAGTTAACTTGATTTTTTTTTCTCACAAAACTTACCTCACCATGGAGATCAGAGTTAAGCAAAAGGATAGCACACACCAAAGTATGAGTTGCATCTGAAGATAAATAAATAAAACTATAATATGAGTTCTACAATTATTATCTATCCCTCTTTTGAAAGAATTGTACGTGCACCAACATGGAAATGTAAGTCAAGACAGCAAACTCACAAGCAGAGAGTAACGCCACCATGGCAACCTGGGAAAAGCGTGTGGAATGAATTCTGGCATATTGTACAAGGTGTACATCCCATGAATGAATGAGGAAGGGAGAGAATTTAAACAGGCAAGTGAACTAGAAAACCAATCCAAAGCAAAAAGCACCTGGCAAAGCTCATGGAGACTCCATACATCATTTAATGATACTGAACCAAGCATTGGCTGCTTGATTTTTTTTTAACTTTCCCTAAATTTCATTTAGACCCATTACATTCTAACTCTTTCACATAGCCACTTATTAAATCATTCTTAAGCCATTCAACTGTCTTTGTCGGTATATAAACATTTCTAAATAATCTCAACTGGTTCTGACAATTTTGTGGGCCATTGCTGTCAGGATTATGTGATCATATTGAATGCAAACTTGTGCAATTAGGATTTACACTATGAATGAGGCAAGTGCAATTTGAGAGGATTTTGAAATATCACTTGTAGTGTAGATCCTTAATTGACTGAACTTTTGCATAATTGCTTATTTATTATATGACCAAGAAAATTATGGATGCATCTGTATTAATTCACACTGCAGTGTTCTCAGTTATATATTAATTAATATTGTAAGTTTAGAGGAAAGTAACATATGATTTATGTTAATCATTCATTAGACAATCAGTCCTCTACCTTCCGAGCCATACTCAGGATTGTTACATTCTTGATATCTTTTCGAAAACGGAATTAAAATTCTTTCTCTCTCCTGTGTTTCTCCACTTAAGTGGAAGGCCTTAAGGAACTTCTGTAGTGCTTGTGTGAGGCTTTCATTGTGAAAATCAAAGAACTTTAGGTATTCAGTGGCCACTGACTTTCCATAAGTTGTACTGAAATTGAAAATATAAAATTAATAATTTAAAAAGATGTCCTTCTTGGAAAGGTGGTTTTAACAAAATCTAAAGAAAATGTACAATTTAAAACATAGGTTTGAAGAACGTGACTTGAACAGGAAGTATTGACTAATTGCCTGCCTGCCCAATTGATTGACCAACTGACTGATTCCCTGACTAACTGCCTGACCAACTGACAACCTACTGACTGACTGCCCGACTGGCTGCCCGCCTGCCTGCCTACCCACCTATCTGAGGACCTACTGACTGACTGACCGACTGATGACTGACTGACTGACCTACTAATTGACTGACTGACTGATTAACTGTTCAGTCAGCCAACAAAATCTTTTAGTCAAGTTCAAACACAAATATGGAATTTGTTAATTATAAAACTCTTCTTCAACTTAAAAGAAAAATGGTACTTACTTTTTACAGAGCTCTGCTGCAACCTCTTCCCTACCAAATCCATCCAAGTTAAACAATCTTTTTGCTAAGGAAGATGGAGCCTCATAATGTAAGTCCTTGTATTCTTGCCCAGCAGAATCAGGAGGTAATCCCTCAAACGTTCTATCAACTTGTTCAGTTTTTACTCCTCCATTTAAAATTGCACTACCTTCTGTGGAAGGAGGGGATAGAAGTTCATCATTGCCATGTGTCTGGTCAAGTTTAGAATTTAAATTTCCATTAAGTTTGGTTGGTGATCGAGATGTATGTTTAGAAGGCAGTGCAAAAGGAGAGGGTTCTAATTTTCTATGATCAGAGTAAGGAGTCCCAGGAAGGCTGCTTCCACCAGAAGAATATTTCCTAACATGTCCGCACTTTCTACATGTTAAATACTCCGTGGCAGACGATTCAGCTGAAGATTTGCAGTCTATGTCATTCGTAGAATCAATGGGTTGCCCACAGTTAATGCAGCTCTTTGGTAAAGACTCCCTACTAGTTCTGCGTCCCTCGTTGGGATAACTCTTCCTTTTATAACTTTCCGGTCTTGCAATTTTATCAGTCCTGCTTGAAGGATTATTGTTATGCACAGGAAAGTCTGTGATCACCCTTTCTACAATATGGTCATCCCTTCTTCTCGCAAAAATGCCATCAACACCCTCCTCTAATCCTATCAAACTCATGCGACCCACAGCTCTGACGTCATCTGTGCTTGTGCTTGTTGCCTTGTGCATGTTTCTCTCTTCTTTCTTCTTGAAGTTTTTCCTGGGAAGTTGATCGGTAAGAGCACGATTGCGTGGATTATTTGGTGCTGAAGCAGATCTTTTGAGTCTTGCTTGACAGATTGCTAGTTTAGGATCAGCCACTGCAAAGGGTCGGAGATAAGGTAGAGCACGTTCCCTGGTTCCAGGGTCTGCAAGAGAAAACAGTCAGGAAAAAGGCAGATTAATTATTATAATATATATTTAATACCTATTTGTCACTCCACGCAGTTTGAGAACACTACACATTCACTAGCCAACAATCCCTGAAGTTATTAATTAAAATGTCTCAAAACTTGGCTACTAGACTATAATTAGTTTGAGAGGTTATGAATAGATATAACCACTATTTTCAAAAATCAATGTGACTCAGAAGTGAAGCATGATTGAAGTTGATGAAAAAAAAACCATAAACACATCTACCAACCCAAAACTGAAAAGAGACAGAAACTGCAAATATAGCTATTTAAATCAAGACAGTAATATCAACTGAAGTGATTAATTTTACATCACTTCAGAAATAACCACCAAAATTAAAGTAGCCTGGCAACAAAGTGGACGAGCTTCCCTTTATACCATCGTTTCCTGAGCTACTTCTGGAAGGAGATCAACATTTGTAATTTCTCCAACAATGCCCATATGTTGTGAAGAAGCAGACAGAAGATGAGAATAAAGAAAGTTGAGTCCTAGGGGATATTGCTTTTATGTACCATCACATTCACGTGTAGCAATGAGCACATTTATATGACTGTATTTATTTAAGACATTTATGAAAATTGTGATTTTGTAAAATACTGACATCAAGTATCAAATCGGGTTGATTAACCACCTGCAAGTATGTACATGAACCAGTCAGGTAATTTAAATACAGCTGCTAGTATGTAAAATAATATTTCTACTTCTTTGCCACTTGTAGATTGTGTATACAGCCACCCAAACACAAGGTTAAAAATATTGCACAGACAGAGAGATAAAAATCAAATTAGCATAGATTTCAAGTGAAATGATCTCTGCCAGCATTATACAACATTCTCAACACTTTGCCTGAACTTCCAGTTCACTTGAAATGACATCATGATGTCCTTTTAAAACAAAATTTTATGCATGAAAACTCCATTTAATATCGATAACTACAAGAACTGAAAATAAAATGAAACACAAAAAGGAAGAAACCAGATGTAACCAGTGCATTTGCGATTATTGATTTTTATTTTACAGTTCAGTATTACTGTATATAATTATACCAGTTCTGTAGATTTCTCAGCTTGATGTTAGTGTTAGCAGAATGTCTCAGGATGCATGTATCGCATAAAATGTAAATTGCTCTAAATTGTTACAATCAACACATATAATAAAAAGCATTAAGCTACAGGCACAAATTGTACAGAGCACATTTATTTACCATTTTGTTCTTAGTTACCAAGGTGTTTGAAAATGAAAATATAAGAAAAATTATATGTATTTAACTTTATTTTAAAATGTCATCAGGTTAAAGCTTTCATAATAGTTTCAACTAACAGTAAATGACAGGTTAGTGTCAAAGTATAATTTATTCTCTTTCTGTGAAATATTGTGTTTCATAACTATAAGCACCGCATTTTCAGACACAGCAAGAGAGTTGGCTAAAAGCCACGCACTGTATTACCAGAATATTGCTTAGAACTTCAGAACCAGGCTATGATAAATCAGCAACACCACAACACAATTATTCACAGACTCATGCTATGTTAACTGCCTTCAAACACTCGATCCATGCATGGCTAGCTTAGAGCATCATAACAATAATTTTAATCTTAATCTTACGAAGTCGACTCCTTAGTAAAAGAATATCAATCAAATAGCATGTCATGTCAACCAAGAGAGCTTCTGTTGATTAGGGATACATGTATAAATCACAAGAATGATAAGGGAAGTGTTAGGGGGAAGAATCAATAAAAAAACATTCTGTCCATTGACTTTCAAAGAGTTAAATCACAACTACATACATATAGATATTCCCTTACCTAAAGTGGATGCATCTAATTCAATATCTTTAAGGTTCAAGCTTTAAATTTATAGTTGAAGAATGTCCAAGCTGACCACAAATGCTGAGCCAGGATCTCCAATAACACGCCATTACAGAACAAACACAGATTTGGCAAATGACAGAGTCAAATGAGGCAAATATCAATAAAAATGGCTTTCAAGTCTCAGTTAATTGTGACACTGCAATTCTGATCTACTAAATATTGGCACTCAACCAAAATACACTGTATATTAATACTGAGAAACTTATTAGCTACATTGGTGAAGCACACTTGAGTATAAAATTATCCAACATATGCTAATGTCAAAGAAGGATTACTCAATGAAAATTACCAGTTTGAAAATGAAAACCTAGCTGAAACACCTCAGTCAGTCCTTTGCCTTTCTAAGAGCAGGCACCAATTAACAAGAGTTAACATCTAATCAGAAGAGGCAACATACAGTAGTACAGTCACATAGTTATAAATCTTGATAATTTGACTAAGGGTGCCTCATACGAAGATTGATACAAACTTAACCAACCTTGTCATGTTTCAGTCAGCCACGGCAGCAAGCACATAACCACCATTCAAGTGTGCAATATTATAACTAGATTCAAGTTTCACATTCTCAAAGGTCATGACATTCAAGGAAGACTCACACAGGAAGTCGTTGTGGCAAACATTCGTGTACCGGGTTTCAGCTTTGGAGCTGACTAGAACCAATTCTTGTGCACAGCAATGAATTAAACAATTGAATTTATAATTCACAATGTTTTGGCAGCTTAAGACACAACATCATGACATCATTATATTGAGGAGGTAGGATGCCTTTGTTATTTTTGACACAAAATAAAACAAAGAACAGGAAGTTTATAACTTAACTTCACTTATGAATAGAATATAATTTTAAGTCAAAAGTTTTTTCTCTGGGAAACAGAGGAATGTCTTGATACACCTCTGTGACCCATTTTCTGATAACCATTTCTCAAAAAAATAATATTATAAATCATTGTGAGATACTAAATTTGAAAAAGCTGTTCACACAAGTCATGTATACAGTATGTGTTGTGATACATGTACATAACAGAATTGCAACTTTATCACAGGAAAAAGCTTGAGGGCTGAAACTCAAAATTATTGAAGAATGATATGATCCCACTAGATAACTTCCTGTTGCCTTAAAAGAACAGCCCAGAACAGCCTACAAATTTTTTTTTGGTCACAAACGTCCCCTTGATTAGAGAACTCTCAATTAACAACAACAACATTGTTTAAGGGCACGCTTCATTCTACATGACTGTAGTGAAATGTTGTGTGGTTCCAGAAAACATCCATACCTTTACCCCAGGAGGGTGAGTAGAAATTCCAGGGGGAAAGGGGATCTTAAAAACCTGGAATTTCCTGAGGGTTGGGGTTTGAAACCAACAACCCTTCTGTGGGAGGAGAATAGATAAGGGGTATCATTAGTGTTTTCAGCAGAAGGGCAACTGGTTTTCACAGGTAGGCAAAACAATTTCATCTGACCTTTATGAGAAATGCTTTTTACTAGGTGGTCAAACCAGCTGGGCAAAATTGTCCTCACAGCCAGTCAGTTTGCCCTGTGCACAGTCCTTAATGAAACCCCCTGGTATGAATACTTTCTGGAAATACAAAGCTACACTTATTATAAGTTAAAACTGAAACAGCGGCATTAACTATTATCACAAAAATGCATTACTGTGTTGCCCACATGAAGGTAAATTCCTAACAGTTATTAAGACATAAATTTTATTTTTTTAAGGAAATGATGACTTAGAAAAATTCCAAACAACATACAGTTGTACTGTACATGGTATTAAAATGTGAACTATACAAAGACTGTGTGCTGGAAAATCTCTCATCCCAATTTATCAGGTAAGGAGAAATAAGCGGGTGTACCACCAGTAATTCACAAAAGCTGAACATTCTGCTTATCAAATCAGCTAGCGGCCAGAGGATGTTTCAAGTACTATACATGTAATATGTGGTACTTTTTGCACAGATCTCTTAAAGCTAATAATTCAGTACCTATTTCTAATATGTAAAGCCTTGAATGTGAACTTCTTAAATATTTTATAGATTCTTGATGATATTGCTATAGTTGAACATCAAAAGTCTGGGATAATTAACTGTTTTAAGTTGTTATCCACATTAGTCCAGTCAATAGAAGGATAAACAAGTTTGTCAGAAATACCATTATTTTCTCATAAGAGTCATATAATATAGTTGGATGGCCAAGGGAATCAAAATATCTCAAGACATCTCATGCATTGTACATGTACATTATAACGCATCAGGGATCCATTTGGTTTATTTCTCCAAGTTGTCAGCCAGGCAAGTATGCCAGATGACATACCGTAAATCCTCCAATTAGCACCTCCCCTCGAATAAGCATCCCCTTTGAATAAGCGCCCCTTCTAGCCGAAATTTAAAATAAGTGCCCCCTTCTCTCCCCCCATTTTGTGGACGAGCAATGAGACAACAAAGGATGTTTATTTTTCGTCATGTAGTATTAGATTTATACATTGTTTCAGTTTGTGAACACATTAAGTGAACACGTTGAACATGTTAAGTACTAACGGTGCCGCGATTTAAACTTCGGGATCAGCTTTTTATGTTGATACACAGCTTGTGTTGTTGTTTACGCACAGATGACATATTAAAACTAGCAAGACAATCTCAGATAGTGCAGAGTGCAATTTACGGCTCTGATACAGTAGTCACATAGGTCCTTACCCATGCTGTTCTCTCCCTTGGTAGTCAACTAGGCCTTTTCCCCTTGCAGAATATGAGCAGACAAAAACTTAATAAGACATTATCTTAGCATTGAGTAAGTTTCACGTTTGTATTTTCTTTCAAGGCCCAAAAATAACTTACAATTACTGTTTGTCAAGACGGCTTTGAATTTTATTGTGATGTTTTATGCTGAGTTTCAGTCATTTTAAATTCAATAATATGCAGAAGTGGCAAATATGACAATTTTATTTTTCACTCCAACATATGTAACTTGATACTTTTGTTTTCCTTGCCGAGCTATGCAACATGATACCCTTGTTTCCTCAAAAATATAAGAAAGATGTGTATTTTTTTACTTACTGCTGGGGATAAATGGAATAAAGCTAAATATATACAGGCAAAAACTAACGATAGACAAATCCGACGTTTCGGCAACATCTTGGCGCCATTGTCAAGGGAAACTAATTAAATATGCGATTTCAAGAGTAACTAAGAGTTCAGAGTTTCTAATTTGCATAAGTTAGACAAAGACTTTAGTGCGAACTGAGTCTGATTGTACATTTAAACACGGTCGTAATTGTTTAATGAGTAACATCTCATTAATGAGACAATCAAACTTGTTGTGGCATTTTTTCAACACGCTAAAACAATTGTGAAGGTCATCTGGAATCCTGCCTGCGTGTCTACTATCATAGTGATTGCGTACTGACGAGGTCTTGCTTCTATGTCCATCAACGCGTACGAACAGATGGCCACGGGTGTAACCGACATAACCAGCATCACACTGGTCACACTTGAAGTTATACACAACGCATTGTTGATCAATGAGCTGAGGCTTAGGTTCGCTTGTCAGGAACTCCTGGGCAATCTTGCGGCTCGTAAACACCGGTTGAACACTCATGAAAAATCAAAGAGGAACGATTTTGTTTTGCTCCAAATATAAATTTTTAATTCACAGAAAAACAAGAAATAATCTAATTATCAAATAGTCAAGTCCAGTCACGGAATAGTTCGTTCTTATTCACGTCAAACTTGTAACAAGTATGCGTACACGAAGTACAAGTCTAGTTCCCGCCTCGCGGATCATGTGACAGTAGGCTCATGTGGTTGGCCATGTTGTAGTTTTCGTCGTTGCTGCTTAGGGCATTAAATAAGTTGTTTTTGCCGACACTGTTGTCTATCCACTTGTCGTTACAAAACTAAAATACAATGTCATCGATTAATACAACTTAGGAGCAAGAAGTACTGAAGGTAGAGATCGTTACTTGGTCAAAATTATATCCTACATCGGTGAGAGAGTCACCTCAAAGACTGATGAAATTGATTGGTGGTTTCATCAAGAGCCACGGGGTCTGCGGCAATATTTGTGAAGTTTCTTGCATCACAAATTTATAAGTTTTATATGTAACTAGTGTGGGAAAGTTTCGGCTGAATATAAACTTTTTGCTCCCTTCATAGAAGAGGAAATAGACAAGCCACTAAGGAGAAGCATTCTTTATCTGAACCCTGGCAAACACGCAATAGTTATAAAACAGCAGACGAAATTTCTTGAATCGAGCTAGGGGTGATTCTAGATGATACACAGTCACAGTAGCGTTATTTGCACTGAAAAAGGGAGAACTGACATTACCTGAAATACAGCTGCTATCGCTGGTAAAAATAGTCCAATTCCGATCCTCTTTCTGTCAAGCAACACCACAGTAGCATTGCGTGACAGAGAGAGGGCCAGAACTGGACACTGAAGGCTAAGTTATCGTGCAGGCGTTTCGAGCAAATTAATTTTGTTCTTAAGAGAATAGCACCACTAGGATAGTGAAAGATTTGCGAAAACATATAGAGGTTTGTGACATTATCATAGAAGTAATGTAACCATTCAATGCACTAAGTTGGGATGGATACAAAATGGCAAAACAACATTTTAGTTTCATATACATGTATAACCAGAGTGCTAATCAAAGGAATTACTATTCCTGTTGAGAATTACATGTAGAAAAGGAAAACAAAAACCTTTTATCAAATAAACTTTGATCAGTAAGGCTGAAGATGTCCATGGCAAATGGTTTTTTTGGTTCCGTTATTTCTGAATCATAGTAATGTCACGCTACCCGAAACGATTGTTACTGTGAAATCCTAAGGGTTGCATCAAAACAGCACATAAATGGAAAGTTTACTTTTTCATTATTTTAACGTCACCAGACTCTCAGTACATCATGTCTGTAGTTGCAGCTGTCAGCAGACAAAGAAAAACCAGGTACAAGTGAAAACCAAGGCCTCTTCGACTGCCATGAAGGCTGAAAGGAATGCTTTTGTTCTTCCTACTCATATTTACATGTATCTTGTTTTTCTGAAATTTTAACATGACCAAATTCCATATCCTGATGGCACCATGTGTTTTTGGTGGATGCAGATACAGCACAGAGCATCAGCGGTTGACAAAATGAAAATTGAGCCTGCAATGATTTCATTCATCACATCATCCAGGATGGCAGACCAAAATGATGAGTTTATTGCGAAAGAAAGTGTTTCAAATCTTTCTCTGTTTTCTACAAGTTCCAAATGGATGACAAGAGGTCAGAATGCAGGAAACTCATAAGAAAATTTAAGAATTTTTTTTTCGAGTAGAGTCAAACTAAACTCGTCCAACGAATGAGTTTCCATTGTTTTGGTCATCCCTACGACTTTTTAGTTGTCACAGATGACCAGACGACTGCAAATATGGAACCCTGATGCGTGGTTCTAGAAAATATCCCTACCCATCCAAGGGAGGGTTACTAGAAATTCCAAGAGGGAGGAGAACAAAAATGAGAATTTCCTGAGGCATGGGTGGGAGGGCCCGTAAATAAAAAAAAGTGGTGTCAGGGGTATATGCATATTTTGTGGAACAACACAACAAAGTGGGTCACTGCAAGTAGTCTCACTGATAATCTTGCCTTCTGGAGTTACTAAAGGACCCTAGTCAGCTTCTGCCATTTTCAATGCCATTGAAATTATTGATATTGCATCTACGGTGAAGCAAAATCTTACTGCTTTACGGTACATCGTGTTCCTGAAAGTATGTTTAATCATCTTTAGTAGTTTCACAGTGATTTCCTTCATTTCCACATCTTCCAAATATAATATTAACAATCGCCAAACTCCCGCATGTAAACAAGAACAAATGTGTGGCTGACTTGGACCCTTTAAAATTATTATTATAAAAAGGCCTAACTTATTAACCAAAATGTGGCCTCTTTTCATGTATATCAATGTTATGAATTCCACGAGCAAAAGAATTTGGGATCCTCAATTTAATTAATACCACTCCTGTTTTCTGGCTCAAAAATACATTGAAATTCTGATATTGATGATCATGTCTTGAATGAATTCATGGCACATAATATAACAATATTTAATACATAATATCAAACTAGAGGATGAAAATAAATCATATTTCCTCACCATCCCTCAGTCGGAGTTTTAAGTTATCCTGTGTATTGCGAATGCTTTCTACAACTAAAACAATAAAAAGATTCTGTTAGGAATGACTTCTAAGGTTCTTGCACATACTTTTACATGATGTACATTTAATTAATAATTCCTAAGGTACAGTAATTAATTAAATCCATTAAGCTCAGATAGTGATTTCCTCTTGCAATCTTGTGGTGCCCAGTTCTTAATCATTTGGCCCTCACCTTGATTTGTGGTGAACTGAGTGATAGGTTGACCATTAACCTCCAAAATGACGTCTCCAGCAAAAACCTGACAATAGCAATAACAATAATCTTCATTCACTCAGAAAAAATTCTACATGGAAGATATTTAGGGTACAATGGTACATGTCTCTATGTTACATTGCCTCTGGTAAATGGTTCAATATATATTATGCCTTTTCAATATTAAAAAATAAATGTTCAAATCACTCGTTTCTTGACTCTGGAACATGCAAACCTATGGTTGCTCTAACAGAGACCAAAAAAATGTTCCACAATGTTGACAACATTGAAATAATTTACAAAAATTCAAATTGAAATCATCCACGCTGATTTTCAAGCAGTTCAATTTCTCTAAAATAGGCACAGTACTCCACATAATATCCCAGAATGTACCGGATATATTATATAATGTTATTTACATGCGCAGACAATTGGAAAAATATATTTGAAAATTGTTCATTAGATTTAAATGCCTAATAACACACATACATGTAAAGAAAATTTCTGTGAGACAAACAATAATCACATCAGTGAATCTTCCAAACAATTAAAGGAAATTATATGTCTATTATAGGAAGCCTTAATATTTCTTATTAGCTCTGTCAGTTAAAAGTACAAAAGTAGACGAATAGCTTGAATTGAAGTGGTTTCATGATGAACATTCTCAGAATTTTCCAATTTCCCTAATCAGTTTTCAAAAATTATCACAGCACAATCACTGTACAAGTATCAGCTGTTTGCTTTGCATAATAGCCATTATTTACATTTTCTACAAGTTTTACATGCAGTGATTGATTTTCTCCAAATGTGACAGAAAACAAATCACCTTTGAGCAAATATTTTCTGCCTTTAGATGGTGGTCAACTCTGCAACTAAAGTTGTCAAAAATAGCACGTGTTTAACAAGAGATCCTGGTTTAATTTCCAGCTGTAAAGGCAAACAAACTTATTTAATTAGATACAGAACGAAGGACAGTTCTGATCCATGCCATATGGAGGTAGAATGCCTGCATGGACACCACATGTGTACACATTTCGCGGCGAATTCAATTATACAAACATGTCGACTTCCCACCATTTCTAGCAAGCAATTTGCTTGCTTGATCCAATGCAATTATTACATTTTTTGTTGACCCATTCAGACTGGGCGGCTGGAATGTCAAGTCTCACTGCAGGACAATAATTGCCTGAGGCAGTTTCGATTTTCGAGACACGAAAGGTATACTGTTCAATAAGCCCCCATCCTCGATAACCAGCACAGAAAACATTCGTTAATTTCCTTACCGTATATTATATTTAAACACCAATTTATTTACTGAAATATCAAATGTGACATAATGTGACAAGGTTCACATGTATGGAAATAGCATATTTAAGAAAGCTAAGGAATGTTTTCCGTGCGAAAATAAATAAAAACTTTGAATTTTGATCTGCTGAGCAGCGATTTTAATAGTAAATTTAAGTCCAACATTTTAATAAATTCTTCCATAAATTTCCCCAAATTAAAACTGATTATCTTAAGCTACTATCGCAACGTATATTAAATACTGTAATAAATCGCAGAATCGACATGGCAGTGATTATCAAAGTTAGGAACGAACGCAAATCTCTATCTTGCACACGAAACGTCCTTGTAAACAAGCTCCCCTATATCATTTGAGCACCAAATAACAGCGTCCATGGAAAACAAACTATAAGAAAGCCCGTGTGGGAGAATACACCGAAGAAATAAAGAAATTAGCTTAACGGTAAGGCTGATGTACTTAAGCTTAATAACCAAACGCTAGGTAGAAACAAAATTACACTCAATCTCTACATCGCGGCGAAACGAGTTGCCACGTTGAAATCTAGTACTCGGACATTTGGCGCGAGTGAGAATTTTCTAGTACGCGAATTTTATCTCAAAAGGCATAGCTCAGGTGTAAGCTACGAATATTATTTTATCTGTGCTATACTGTCTTGATATTCTCGATTTAATGTACGTAAACTGAAGCTGGGGCAGAAATATCAAAATGAACACACTCACCTTTCCAGTCAGTTGTGCGGAGCCATTATGAACCAAGGCACAGACCATAGGCGGCAAATGCGTGTCAACTCCACCGATAACACTAAAGCCAAATCCACCGAGAGGATGCCTTTCAAGCTCTACATATCTGTCATGAGCCATTACTCGACTCCTTCATGCACAATCGGCAGCTTCATTTCTCATTCGAGCTTGTTACTCGGCCATAATAGATCACCCGCCGGTACTTCGAAGGTGTACCGAATATCAACGAATATCACACGAATGTTCACGAACGATTCTGCGATTGTTGAGTGGTCGGAGACGGAAATGGTAAATGGCGAATTCGACAAAAGAATTTCTAGTAGCTGCTTTAGTTAATCCTTATTGATTTTACGTCGCCTGATTGTACTGTGTCTTTTGTTTCTGCTTGTTTCAAAATTAATTCCTCCTACCCATGGTCAACCAAATACTCAATTTCCGGAAGTGCGTCACGACCCTGACGTATTTGGTTTCCCAAGAAATATTCAAATAAAACGCAAATTATAAGTTTGATTCAACTTCTCCTCGGCAGGAATGATAAGTGTTTTTAGAAGCGGGAGCAACAATCAAATAGGTTCAGAAACCGGAAATAAAAGAGGAAATATAACCGAAACCTGTATATCCGGTTAATACGTCATCACGTGACATTCACACAACGATAGGAAAAAGAGAGAGGAAGAGAGCAAACCTCCAACTTGGTGGGGAGGTCTTTTGAAAGTTCGGCTTTACCATGCTGGAAAAGACTTATTGGGAGCGCTTTTTGGACGTCGTAGAACCCCATCTACCAGAGTATCTTCACTGGAACGAGATATGTGTAAGCTGAGCTCTTTAGTAGCCATGCATTATCGTTTTGCGAAACTCTTTTCACGATCGTTTATGCTCTCCGTTGCGTAACACCTTAGCTTAACCCTTATTCAAAGGCTATAGTTCGAGAACAAGTTTTAATTTCGAAGTCTTAACTTGAGTTCTGTGTGTCAATTAAATCGTGATGCTTTTGTATTTCTTTAGTGGACGTTTGTTTATTACTTAGCTGAAGCTAGACGTCACATTCATCGATGGTGTCGAGGAATGGAGGCTTGGGAGGTGAGCTAAAGTTTTTCTTCATTTTTAATAAGCTTAAATAATTCCTAATGCTAACGACGAAAAATTCCTGAGCTTTATCCGCGCTGTTGATTTTCATTCCCAAATCGACCATATATGTTTCGATTTCTTCTTGGTTTTCACTGCATTTGAGAGTTTTATTTGCCATAGGTACACATGTACCCTGTGATGTTGTTACCTGCTTGTTTCTCAAGAGTAGACACTATATGGCGTGTTTTTCTCCCCGTAAATAACACCTTCGTGGCCAAAGGTCATTCATGATTATCATTTTACTTTGAAGGTATTTCATTGGATTACGCAGTTATATCATCGTTTTTTATAACTCCACGTTTTATTTTCGACACTTAAGGGAAAAAATTGGGGACGTTATCTCTCTCAGGACGTTTCGTGCCCACAGACGTTTTGTACTCAGATAATTCTTACCCAACGCTCAGGTTGCTTTGTGTCCATGCCAACAATGTGATAATAAGGCATTGTCATGATAATGAAAGTCGCTCGTGAAGTGAATTGGAAAAACGTATTGCTTTTAAAAATCAATTGTGCACGAAACTAGTACAACACAAAATTTAATTGTCAAACACGAGAGTGCTTGCTTCCCCATACCCCATGATAAACTATACGTAATTGACATCTTTAAGTCTTGATTAGCGTCTGTTGTTGCGTGTATATATGTCTGGATTTATGAAAACTGTGCTAATTTCAACCCAATCACCCTGACACTTTTCCAAGAAAATACACTGTGGAATTTTTCACTCAATCAATCACAAGCAGTCTGTCACTGCACAGCCCACTCACCCACCTTGGCTGTCTGCCGTTCCTAAGGCTGCAGGGGCTGTCCTGCAAAGAAAATGACTGGTTTTACTGACAGAAATGCCTTTCTGTATGACCCACCCCACTCCACTGGGGTTAGATCAGACCGTGAGGCCCTGGCTTGGTATCAGCTGGTAGCCGGGCACCTGGGCTGTCTACGCCAACCCTCCTTGACGGAAGCTCCCTTGGTTTTTCAAGCGTAGCAAAGGCCTCCCTGCTGGCTATTGCGGACAGGCAGGCGAATAAGTTTTGCCCCAAATTTGACATGGTTTTCATAAATTCAGACATACATGTATATGACAACAGTGACAGTGGCTTGCGCATGATGACTGTGTAGAACTGGCCAGATACAGTAGTAAGTGTACATTAGCTCTGCCTAAGCCCCGTACTGATTTTTTAAAACATAGTTTCTGCTACAATGGGGTACATTCATGGAATAGCCCTCCGTCTCATGTCAGAGCCACTGGTCAGATCTTTTATTAACTTTCAAAATGAGGTCAATGGCGTAGTGTTTTCCTAGTACTCCCACACAACAAGAATGTAAATCAGTGTTTATTTTTATTTTTATCTCAATCTTGTGATATGACTGATTTTTCTACCATGTTTAAGGTATCAGCCAGGGTTCAAAGTGCGAATTTTTGAAATTTGTGTTTTTGAGACGTTCAGATGAAGCTTTTCAAGAGCTTTCTTTTAAAAAAAAATTCCACCAAAAAATATTATTTCAGTGCATAGTTATTGGACGTTGAAGTTTACTACACGTTAATTATTTTAATTACCTGACAAGTCCTGTCATTTTGGAGTAACTAAGCCAAACAATGGCATATACAATACGCATTTACAACATGCAAAACAGTCAACAGACTTGCGTGTAAACAACTACATCTGAATCATGTTGTGCCAGAATTACCAAAAGGAGGAATAAATCTATACATTGAGTTCGAGAAACATAAGCGGGATCAGAGAGCTGCAAAAAACATACATGTAAGAGTGTATCTAGAGAAACGTATAGCTTTCTCGAAGCAAAACTACGGCTTCTCCGAAGAAAAATGTACAAGGACAAATGATACGATATCCATGATAAGAATAGAATCTACCTACTGCTTGCAAACAGTTCTAATCACAGCCAGGCCCGGCATCACAATATATAATGCAAGTAAGCAAATTGTTCATGGAAAGTTTCGTATTTTGTCCCTCGAAAGCAGATACTTAGAGACTTGAACAAATCTTGCGATATAAATGAGCCTAAAAAATACATAAGTACATGGCAAACACTAAAGGCAAATAATACACATTGCGTACGGCGGGAGTCGTGCAGGTCTGTCGCAACTGTTTTATTTATACTTGAAACAAGAATTTTGAATTAACTAACCTCTGATATCCGACCAGAAGATACAGTGTATTCTGGCCACGTACCACGTAAAGATTTGGCCTGCTGCAAATCACCTGTCAAACGGCTATTGTTATTGCAAGATGATCCCGCTCTGGTAAGCATCAACACGGACGTTTAGGAGTTATAATCCTATTGCGGGTAAGATGCTGCAAAAAATATATTTTTCTTTTTTTCTCAGAACGAAAATTTCGGAAAGTTAAGGTTACAGTATACCTTCGGGTCGGCAATTTTCTTCAAATTTGGATTTTTGGGTCAAAACAGTGGTCGAAGAATAATCTCTAATTTCTGAAAAAAAAATTTGAAAAAGGCTAAATATTGGCGGAGAAATGGCGGTTTTACGTTTTCACCGGAAGTAAAAGTTTACCTCTTGATTGACAGCTCTATGGCGCGTATGCAATCAACTGAGACAATTTTCGCGGGAATTACCTGTATGGATGTCATGAATTGACTACTCAGTTGATCAGCATTGTTGTTCTGACTACCCAGCATTTTTGGTATTAGGCATGTCTCTATTAAGTTATAAGTAAACATAGACCATGTTTAAACCATGGACCAGTTCGAAAAAGCGAAAACAGCGAAGAACGAATGAAAATACATCAATGAGTGAAGAAGCGAAAGTTCGCCACGCGGATGAAGCTATAGTTATCGTATAAGGTGGGCAAATATTCGTGGTAAGAGAAAAGAAAGGTTCTGTAAAAATTTCGGAACTTGACAGCAATAACAGGGATGCTGAGTCCGATATCGACGAATCGTCGAACTCATTGAGACCATTTGAAATATTATCCATGCACAGTTGCCCACACACAGTTGCTCTCTGCGCTTTCTTTTGTTTGTTTCCTTCGCTCAGCCACTCTAGCGTTTGTATCCTTTTTAGTCTTCCCCATTTTGCCAGACCAGCTTCAAGAAAAACCGAGCTACAGAAAACTTATCTCTTTGCCTTCGGTTCCTTGAGCGCATTGCTAAACATAAGAGTTTTTTAGAGATTAGCGCATAAATTTCACCAGGAGGTTAACGGTAGTAAACTTTCCCTGCACTGATTGGCTTAGTTATCTGAGAACCCAGTTGAAGGCGTTTGTGGGTGGAGTTTGTTTGCGAAGCATAAAATTTTTCTTAGCGCTGTTTTCTCGAATAAATTTTTTCACTTGAGGCAGACACTTTAAAGAGTTATAACTTAAAGGGATTTTGTTCAATTGCTCTTGAATTTGGACAGTGGCTAGTTTAACATATAAACTACAAAAGCGTGTCTGGGAATTGTTAATTTTGAGATACTTTTTCTTCGAGAGCGATTTTTGTACGATCACTCCACATTTTTTTAATCCTATTTCGAAAATGTTCAGTAACTTTTTACCGCAATTGAATATGCCAAAACGCAGACATGTTTTTTAAGCGCTTTGGGCCCTGAAACCGAGGAAAAAATTAAATTGGCGAAAAACGAAATTCGCTTTGACTTGTAGCTTTTGAAAGGTGATTCGGGCGCTCGCATTTAGTGGTCGTGAAAAATTCGACAATTCATTTTCTTTCAAAGTTCTTGGTATAGTTTGATAGCCAGCTCCATAAGCTTTAATTTGATATAGGGGTTTAGGTATCTACAGCTTAAACTGCACGCGCTACATCGCTTGCGCGCGAAACACCCCTGAAGGTATACTGTAACCTTAAGCATACTTTTTTAACTCTAAGTTGGCAGCCCCTGGACCGATTTGGTTGAAATTTGGCCAGCTTGTTGTCAGATAGTTTTCCTTGAAAACCGTGTCTGCGAGTTTTGTTTTGTTTTTCCATTTTTGCATAATCGTCATTTTTTCAAAGGAAGTGCTGATGATTTCTCTCCTCTAACGTTATCCTATTGTTAAAAAAGAATGAATGCACTTGTCAAAAATCTGAGACACGGCTTTTTAGAAGAAAGTGTCAAGAAGCAAATGTGATGTTTATTGTTCTCTTCCGCTCATTCTTAGCGGGACTGGAGTTGAATTTACACAGACATATGCTTTCGCAAAAAACATCTCAATTATGCTAACTCTTATGAGTTTGAGATTTTTAAAGGAATGAACCATAATCTGAAACTATTAAGCTTTCAGAAAATGTGTGGTTTGTAGGGGTTTATATCAAAAACAAAAGCGCTAGAGTGGTCTGCACGTGGGCAATCCTGATACCTTAAATAAAGTGCACGTATTTATGTCCTGTTGTATTTATGTTCAGGAATGTAGAGAAACAAGACTTTGAACCCTCCATGGGCACCAAACGTCCGGTGAAACTCTCTTTTAACAGAATCTTTCATACATGTACATCTGCCAATCCAAGGCTTATTATGGTACTACAAGCTACATGAAGTAGAGTTAATTAATCAATCACAAAGTCTGTGTCGTCCAAGTGGTCTTTACTGCTGGAACTTATGTTGGGTTTTGGATGTGATTTTGGAAGGTTTGAACTTATTGGTAATCTACTCTTTTTACAGATTGTTGTCAATACAGTGACATACTGTTTTTATGTCTGGCTTGTAACAGAAATTCTGCGCTGGGTGATTGGATGGGCATTCTTCCGTGAACAAAGTATGAACATTGTATATTACCTGTAATTACAGTGGAATCCCTATTGCTCAAACGCTCATTTTTTTTTTAACCTTTCTCTAACCCAAACGTACACCATAATTTTGCCCCCAGTTTTTCAAACTACCCGATTTTTTCAAACCAATGTTCTTTTCTCTTGGAGGTTCAAAAAATCTGGATTCCACTGTAAGTTGAGGAAGTTGGATTAAGGATGTCCAAGTGACTTTCAGTTAGGTACCTACAGCATTTAAAAGTTCTAAAAGTCACTCTGGATAATCTTAATCAAAACATGCCTCTTGATTAATATTTAATTTTTTTTTTTATTTTGGATGAAACTGAATTATATTCCAGACACCACTTTGGAAACATTAGTCAAATGATCATGTTTGTATTTGTAATCCATCCCTTTTTTAATAAAAATCTTCCTCAGGTCAAACAATTTTTGTTTATTTTGGTTATATTTAAATTTATTAATTTATAGTATTTCATTCATGTTTTTCTTTCTTAGAAAGCCAGTTTTGAGGTATTGTTCAGTCCTGTAGAAGGCATTATTGTGCAGTATAGTTGTACTCCTTTACTGCGCCTTTCAATAACATGCAGACTCTAAAATTCAAAGCTCAACCAACAAATGCGTTTTTCACTCCCGTCAATCAAATGTTCGGCGACTCCTCCCAGCTTCTGATTACTGCCGAGCACTGTTTCATTGTCTGAGCTGTCCTCAACAATTTGATTACCGCATGCTCGGCGGTAGTTGGAAGCTGTGAGGAGCCGCCGAAAACATTTGATTGACAGTAGCAAAAAACGCATTTGTCAGTTGAGCTTTGAATTTTAGAATCCGCATGCTAGAGAAAAGCGCAGTAAATCATGCAGGCATTTTGACTATCCCAAAAGTGTGGTCCATACTCATCATATCAACAGGGTATCAAATTGCCTGACTGTACAAAGTACATTAAACAGTGATGTCTATCTGACTTGTTTTAATTTATTGTCTAAATTGTTTGATTAAACATTAAACACTCATTAATAAATGAAATCATCTTTTTTTTCCAACTGGGATGCGTTAGCCATTTTAATGGTAAATGTTCTTCTAAATGTTATTCAGGTCTCAAGGAAAGAGTAAAAAAAGGAGTTTTTAAACTGGTAAGGAGGATGCCCTACATAAAGGATAAGGTGAGAACCTTGCAATTGATTTGATATCTGTGTTTATAAAAAATCACTTTACACTGCACTTTTTACTTTAATATTTAGTCTTGTTGTGGACTGCATGGTTTCATCTTGTTCCTGCCATGCATGGGCACATCTTGCCTTTCTACCCTTGCAGTTGACACATGCCAAGGTGGAAGAAATGATTGTAGGGAGTATAAATTTACATGAATCAAAACAGGAAAAAGTCTTGAAAACTACATGTTTTCTATAAACATTTGGTGCAGTATTTCCAGAGCCAGAATAATAAACCGTCACTTGTTTCGATCTTCTGGCAGATAGCCAGAGAGATGCAGCAAACAATGGATGAAATGGGAAGGAGTGCCTTTCCAGTAAGACCTGGAGAAACCTTTCACATGACAGTAAGTTACTCAGCTTATAGTGACTAAAAGTAAATGTTACAATCAACAGATTCAGTTACACTGTTTACTAAAATAAGTCTTGTGTTACAGCTAAACATTGAGTTCTGCGCACAATGATGGTTCTTTGTGTGGTGAAAGTTCAATTATCATTTTGTGGCACCTGGAAATTCTTGGATTTGTGTACTCTTCACTAGAATGCATGGAAGAATAAAGGATTTTGCCCAAATTATTAGCACGAAATTTGAACCTAAACCTCTCTGTCTAGAAACTGATGTACACTTGCGTGTACTAATGTTTCTTGGTCATCATTATGTTAAAGAATGTGCTTATATACCTGGTGGTGAAATTTTTGAGTTGATTCAGTTTTTTTTTTTTTTTTTTGGCTATGTTCTATGTGATTTTGTGGTAGTTTTATTTTTCTTTGTTTCCACATGTGCAAAGTTTACTTACATGTACTGCTCTATCCTGTTTTCAGCTACCAGCAAAGGGAATGAAAGAGGTTTGTGCCATGCTGCATTTCAAGCATTGATTTATTATTAATAATATTTAAAATTCACCAGTTTAGAAATTAGAAAAATCTGGGATGAGACTTACCTGGCAGCTGTTTCTGGGACCTTTACTAAGGACAAAACAAAAGTAAGAAGTCATTTTGTCCCCAGAAAATACCCCACAAGGGACTGCGAGATGAGTCACACTTGTCCCAGATTGCCTCTACAGTGGGGAATGAACAGTATTTGCAAAGTACAAGTAGTGTGTAAATTTTTTAGTTTGTTTTGTGATTCTTTTATTCAAGACATTCAGGAAGTGAATTTTTACCTACCGTATTTCATTTATCGTCTACAGAAAGAGCTAATGAAGGAAATTGATGATTATTTAAAATTGGGTAAGTTAATTTTACATTTCACTGTTATTAGTTGATGTTACATTAACTCTACAATGCTTGTGGTACATTGTACGTGTACACAATTTAAAAACCAATAAAGGATGAGGAAGTACCTGCAAGAAACTACTGTCTGTTGATTTGGGTTTTTGCACTGGACTACACTTTTTGCCGGCTTCTTACTTAAATACATGTACATCTGCATGCAGACAACAAATTTGCTTGGATACAGTTATATGATCTTGCTAAAAGCTTTCAATTCTACTTTATTCCCAGGTGATGTGAATTGGCAGGAAGGACGTGTTTCTGGAGCAATTTATAATGGAGGAAAGGAACTTACTGAAGTCCTTACAAAGGTCAGGTGGAAAGGTGTTTTTTCACGCAAATGCAGTGCTCTGTCTTGAAACAAACACATGTCTTAGCAAGCAAATTTCCTTATCTTACCCTACCCAAATGCACAATTAGCCAATCAGAAGCTGTCAGTGGCTATTGTCCTGATTTCCTGTGATATCAAGTCACTGACCCTGATATGGCTACAATATCATGGTCACTTGGCTGAATTTGGGAGCAGTAAAGACTTTATTGGTATGCTACAGTTGCATATCAGGCTTGTTTGGCCTTGTCGTGAGTATGTTGGCTTGACTATATCGTGTCAAAATAGGAATCATTGCTTGACCAAACAATTTCAGTTTCAACTAAAAGATTCACTTTTGATCGGGTGGAGTGGTTCAACAGAGCTCTCCTACAGATTGTAATTATTTGTTTGTGGTGAAAAACTGAAGATGAATCAAATTTTAAAATATTTCATGTTTGTATAGATCAGCTCTGAAATCTACCTAATGAGAAAAAAAAAAAAAAAACAAAGAAACAATTTTGAATTAGTAATTTAAATCTCTTCAACCAAATTTGATTTTATGTGAAAATCTCTTTTAAATGTTAATAGTACAAAGCCTTGTGAGGCCAACAATTCAAATGTCTGAAACAGGTAATTCAAATTAAACATAACAAGGTTAAGAGTGTGTCCATGAGAAAACCAGGCAGAACCAGGCAGGAGGTGATACATACATAGATCACACTAGCAAGCACTACAGTCTAAACAAAGATTGGGATTGTCTTCTTTGTCATTTTGGGCACTAGCTAGTCTTTGTGAACACTGAAGGGTTTGGGAATTGAATGAGTACTTGTACATGCAGTAAGTTTGACTGAGTGTGTGCTGAGGTTTGATTTTTAATTTGCAGGTGTATTCCAAATATACATGGGCCAATCCTCTTCATGTTGACATCTTCCCTGATGGTAAATTTGATTTGTTTGCACAACTTTGGAATGTAAAATTAAGTCCTTAGATTTCTTTAAATTAATTTGTGGCATGCCAAGGAAAATATTAAGAATTCTGACTAAACTTGTTTCTACAGTATCCATGGGTAGATCGCATGAAACCAAAATGTCACCTCACCGAGCAAAAATAACTGAAACATTTTTTCAAGAGCCTCTCTTAATAAAATTATAGCTTGATATCTTTAGAAAATGAAGAGATGTTTGTTAGTTCATGTACAATGTACAGTAGTTTAATGCGCTTTAGTAGTTGAGTAACAAACTACGTTAGATCAAAGTGGGCAGACCAAGCTCTTTTTATTCAGTAGAGTTCTTGTTTAATTTCAATGTCCAACTGACAGGATATGTGAACACGTGGCCAAAAAGAAATCAATGGTATATGAAAATCAAGTCTTGATTCAGATTGCACATGTGTGAACCATCACAAACTCCCAGCAGAATAAATGTACTTTTGAAGAAATTTAAGCTGTTTGAAAATGTTATAAAACTTGGAACTTGAAGGTACATGTAAAGGTTTTAAATTAACTCTTGCATAAAATTATTTGATATCAAAGGGACAGTGCATTTATTGATTTTAATTCTTAACAGTGCGGAAGATGGAGGCAGAAGTTGTCCAGATGTGTGTTAATATGTTCAGAGGAGGGAAGGATGCTTGTGGAACGGTATGTATTTTGGATTATACAGTATGGCCAGCTTTTACGCAGTTGGGTGTCCTGTGAATGCAGCCTTTTTTAAAAAAAAAATTGTTTTATATTTTACATGTTGCTTTATAAATTATTGTTCATTGAGCAGACCCTATATTGACAGACGTAATAATAACCCTGTGATTTGCCTCTGCATTTTAGCTCTTGAAAGGAAATGGGGGACCACATACTGTAAGGCAAAGAAAAAATCTTTGACCTTAGCAGGATTTTAACCCACTTCCTCTAGGTTAAATCACCGTTGCTCTACCAACTGAGCTACATGGCCAGACAGCCATGAAATGACCAAGTTTTGTGTATTTTGGAGAATGTGAACCATGAACTTCAAGGCCAATTTTTCATATTTTCTTTTGGAATTGATTGCCATCATTGCATACATGTATTTGGCCTGGGTTAAAGTTTTTAAACTGTTCGGCTTACTGCATAGATCTAGACACTTGCAACATTTGAACGTTGTGGCTTAGTCGAGAAAATTTGTCCTTTTATCTCAAAAAACATAGAGACAGTACTCTTTAATTGACATGTAAAAGCCTCTGAGCGATCACTTCCAACATTTGTATGCTACCTAATAGTAGTCAGTAGTAGACTTCTTTTCTTTTTGACATTCCTAGATGACCACAGGAGGTACAGAGAGTATATTACTGGCTTGTAAGGCTTATCGTGAGTGGGCTCATGAGCGCAGAATTGAAAAACCAGAGATGTAAGTGTTTGTGTATGTCACCTAAAGAGTGCTCTGATTTGAACTACCTGATATCTGTAGTCGGGAATTTTAGCAATGATAAGGCAAACAAAGATGAATTTTCTTAAGAATTCTGCAATTATGATCTGTACCTATTGTGTGTTAATGGTGTCTGTGCCTTGCTGTTGGTGTGGTAGCTAGGATCCCTGGAGCTATGCCAGCATGGGCTTTTGTGCCTCAGGCAGGCTCAACCACGCTGGACAGATCTAGGGTGAGAGGCGAGATAAAACCAGACACCCTGGTCCTCTAGGTTGGAGTTGGGCATAGTGCTGACAACCCTACTCTAAGCCAATTGAAACATTGGAGAGTAGGCTCCTACTAAAGTAGCAGAAGAGCAGAGCACTCTTCTGCAGCAAGGAGGTCACCATGGCAGCACAGACACAGCCAATCTCCAGGCCCTGTCAACACAGCACTGTGAAAAGACAGTGTGTGGAAGATATACTTACCTAATTGTAAGTGGGAGGGAGGGAGTGAAAACCAAACAAACACTGCTTTCTCTCTGGTAATGCTCTCCAACAGGCGCTGCAGTGGGACAGCCACCTACTTGCACTGCATGTTTTCCTTCTAGTGATGTACCATTGTCCCTTTGTCTGTTAGATAATAAATGTTACTGTTTTCTGCTTTTTTTAGTGTGGCACCAATAAGTATACATGCAGCTTTTGATAAGGTAATTTTCGGCCCAGTCCAATAAGTGCTGGTATATTTTTGTTATGGGCACATTTCTCAGCTGACACTATAAGATACACAATAAGGACAATCTTTAGTATATAAAAAAACATATGTCTCTGTATCGCAAAAGCCTTGGATTAACATAAAATAATGTTATGTAAGGTGATGAATAAGTCAGAAGAATTGATTCACCTACCAAGAACTAAGAAAGTGAACAAACGGCTGAAGGAAAAGCCATAAATTCCATTTTATGATTGACCAAAAGAGCCATTAATTAATCTTTGTTTTTTGTTTTTGTTGTTGCTGTATTTTTTTTTCTTTGTTTCCTTGTTTGTTTGTTCTTTTCCATTTCCCTATTGACATGTATACATATAATGTACTGTACATGGGACTTTCTAGTAAGTATTTTTATTTCTCATTGTTTCTTATTACTTCTAATAAAGTATTTTTGTAATTATTTTCCTGCTAGGCAGCTCACTATTTTAATTTGAAGTTAGTTCACATTCCTGTTGACGAGGAAACTAGGAGATGTAATATCAAGGTTTGAAACTTTTCACCATCAATTTACTAATACAGTAGTCATCCTTGGAGATTCTGAACCCTTCTGTTAACACCCCCCTCCCCCCACCACCATCTCCCCTCTGTAGTATTTTTGACTGTTTCAACAGTTAATCATTAGCTACTATACTCCTGGATAGAGAGACACTAAGAGGGTAAAGTGTCTTGCCCAAGTGTCTTGCCCTGGCAAATGAGCCCCACCCTTGTAATACGGCCTGTAGTGTAGTTAAATTAATAATTCAATTTGCTGTATTCTTTTTTGTGTCTTGTTCAGGCAATGAAAAGAGCCATTACAAAGAACACCATCCTGGTAAGTGCAGCACAGTTGGTTTTTCAAAATGCTATTTTTGTGTTTCAGCTTGTTGGCACATAGCACCCAGCAGTTGGATTTCATTCCTCTCACTAGTTTCTCCTAAATCCTTCTCTTGTGTTTTCAGCTTTGTGGTTCTGCACCACAGTTTCCTCATGGTGTCATAGATCCAATTGAGGATATGGCTAAGCTTGCCAGGAAGTACAATCTTGGACTTCATGTTGATGCCTGTCTTGGGGGATTTCTGGTTCCCTTTATGAAGAAAGCAGGGTAAGTTATGATCAGTGTATAAGGTCTGTGAACGGTGCTATATAATAGGTGGAACTCAGAACTTTTGGCAAAAGTTATTTTATGAGCATCACAAGAGATCATGAATTAAAATCCCACTGAAGTGTCAGACTTCCACTAGATAGGCCCTTTGCAGAAACCTGCTAGGTAACTTAAAAAATGAATAATTCACAAGCAAAATAGTCTTACATTACAGGAAACGGGATGGGTTGAAGTAAGTGTAGTTGTCAATAGTGTTAAGCACTAATCAAGTGTGAGGTTTTACATGTACAAGATGTAATTTAAAGGCTAATATAATAAAGGCTAACCCTTAAAGATGCCCATGTCCCTTATTGAATCTTATCCACTCAAAGTGCAATTTCATCATCTGGCATTTTGTGTTTTAAACATGTCCTATGACAACTATTTATTTATTTTATTATAATTATAATTTTTTCTACTTTCGGCCTATGTGTGTTCATTTTTTTCATTGTAACCTACAACATATACATGACTTAAGTGTATCCACAGGTGGCATGTACATGTATGACAATTTATGGTATACACTGTATGATTTACTACTCTGTCTGAGATGAATCTGTTGTTTACTTTTCTCCTAAATTGCTATTTACAGGTTTGACCTTCCTCCATTTGATTTTACAGTGGAAGGAGTTACCAGCATATCCTGCGATACTCACAAGGTGTGGAACATGTACATGTAAAGTTATTCTCGTTGGCTTTGCATAAGATGAAAATGCCATTTTGCTGTGAACTGCACACTAGTAGTGATTGATTATAAATGGGGTCTTTGTCATATCACACCGAGCCAAACACAGTTACCTTCTAGGTTAAGAACAAAGTGACAACTAAAGCAAGTGGGTTCCTGCAATAGATAATTTCTTTCGTAAGTTCCCTTGGGTCTGTAGAGAAGATAGCCAAAATTGTGCAAAGACTTGGGTGGAACTAACAATGCTACCATTAAAGATGAGAATTTTGGAAAGCAAACTTGACTATTATAAAAGTAATGTTAGTTAGCTTTTCTTTGTAGTGCAGGTCACACTATACAATTTCATCAACATGATAGTTTAGATAAAAAAAGATGTTTATTTTAATTTTCCCTTTACATGTACATGCACCTACACATAAACAATAATGTATACACTTGTACAGTCTGTTACACTGTACTTGTTGATACAGCTGAACCCCTCTTTAGCAGCCACCTACATGTACAGTGCGCATTAAACAGCCATACATAGTTGTCAATCAAAGTGCAAACTTGTGAATTTGAATTTTGTTGTGAGCTTGTTAACAGGGGTCGACTGTATCTAGAGATATCTTAAATGTAAATTATGAAGGTGAGCAAAAGTGTAATCTCTATTGTTTCAGTATGGCTTTTCACCAAAAGGATCTTCAGTCATCATGTACAGCAACAAGCATCTCAGGCGTTTTCAAGTAAGTCATCACCAACCTCAAGGTTATAGTAATTCGTTTATTCATTTCATTTCCCTAAGAAATTTCTCTTGAGTTGTTTCCCTGCAATTTATTTCTAAGGGAGGTTAATTAATTGCGAATACTAGTGTCTCATTACAATGTCCATGAATTGTCAAGCCTGTGGTTGAAGAGGTTAACATAGTTGTCAAAAAGACATCAACAGAGAATTATGGCAAAATCAGTAAAAATGGAAAGAAGGAGGCGCCCAGCAAAGAGGTGGTTTTTGCGGTGGATTGATTGAGCATGGAAGGAAATCCCAGCAGAGCCTTCAAATGCTGCAGTATCACTAATGTTCTTGATGGTACAGAAGATGAAACAGTTTGGGATAACGAGGGAGAAGAAGCAGAAGATCTGGAAGAAGCAATTGATAGCGAGTACGAGATGGAAAGCAAAGGCGATCAAGAATGACAAGTAGCTGAGCAGAGCTGACTAATATGAGTGTTCTTTTCCAGAACCACAAATTTGAAAAAGTCAATGACCAACAATGTTTGTCTTCTACTTAGTGTAATTAGATTACTTGAGTCCTTTGACAATTATTTTAATTATCAGAGAAATTTGAAAAATTTTATTTTTTTGGCACGACCATACTCAGCTATAAGGCGCATCCCAAGGTTAGAAAAGATTTTGATTCAACAACCACAGGTATATTTTCTTCAGAAAGAACACTGCGCCTTATCACCAAAAAAATATGGTTTGTATGGAGAAGTAGACATGTTTTTACTATTAACAATTGCAGTTCTATTCAGCCTCTCCCATGCCCTACCTCCCAAGGAGGGCTTATCAGAGAACCTTCACAGTAGTACTTGGCTATGTTTGAGTGTTTGGAAAATTAGCAATGAGCGAGAAATTATGCTGAATTATGCATCATCTATCTTTCAATAAACACATATAGAGCGGTTTTCAATTGGGTGTCAAAAGTAAACGGGCAATTATCTTTTGTTTTTTTTAGTTTAGGTTTTACCACATTCAGTTGACAGCCATTCTATGTAGCAATTAATTTCTGCGAATTAATTAAAGGAACTCAGTCACGGTTTGCACATTTTGAAAAGTTTAGCCTAAATATTTCAAACTCGTCGTTTGCAATCCGTGTCAATCTTCGTCATCCTTGACCAACCTTTTTCCTGTATGGTTTATTATTATCTCTTTGATGTTTTTCCATCTTAGTAAACTATTATTTTCAGGTTTCCTCCCATTTAAAGGTAATTTTGTGCGTGGCCAAAAAAAGACAAAACACCGTGACTGAGCTCCTTTTAAGCAACTTGTGTTGTTGTCAGTTCTTTGTAGCACCAGATTGGCAAGGAGGAATCTATGCCTGTCCCACGATACCTGGCAGTCGACCAGGTGCAGTCATTGCATCAACATGGGCGGCAATGATGTACTTTGGGGAATCAGGTATGGCAGCATTTTTTGTGTGAAGTTTTGATAAATTTTTTTTTTCCCTCTCTCTCTCTCTGTGAAGACCATTGTCCAGAGTACCAGGGGCTAATTTCTCAAAAGCCCCGGAAACGTTTTGGGCCTGGAAAGCCATAGCAAATTCTTGAACCTTACAATTACAGAGCTGTTTTATTCACATATTCTTAATATGAACAGAGGTTCCCTTCAAACAAGAAGTTTCAGGTGTATACACTTCTCCATTTTTAGGTACAGATGAACTAGAAATGGGCCCAGAGAGCTTCTGGAGTTTTCGAGAAATGGGCCCCAGGATTGGCAGATGGTTCTTTCCCAGATTTCCAACTTTCTCAAAATCAATAATATTGATCACATTTAACAAAAGAAATTGTAATAGTGAACATGGCTAATGGATATGTAATCTCAACATGGATTTTTACCATTTAATCTCTCGTTTAGTTTTGATAAAGACTTCACATGCATATGTCAAACAATAGATTCTAAAGCATTTTATACAGTGTGGACATTTCCAGATTCCTCGAACATTGTTGAAAATGCTGTGCTGCATGTCATATTTTGAATTCTGCTCAAGATTATCGTTTATAAAATACTGTCTCGTGTGTTTGAATATTAGCATAAAAATGATAATACTTCTGACTGATAGGGAGCCAAATGAAGACTTTTATTACATGTACTTTTGTCTCTCTTTGTTTCCAGGTTATGTTGAAAGTACAAGAAAAATCATACAGACCAGAATGAAAATCGAGGCAGGGTGAGAGTCTTAAAAAATATCTGGCTGTTAAGGCACTGAGGTTTTTAAAATTAATGCGTACATGATATGTACCCCAATGATAACCAGTCAGACCATAACTAAGATACTCTGTGTACATGTATCTTGGTGACTCGTTGATCTTGCAGCATGCAAAAAATGTAGTGTCCAACAGCCCCGGGCGTGGTGAAATTTGAGGTCGGGTTAATATGTTGCACCCTTTGCCTACCTGAAGCTAGGGCAAGTGAGGTTGTGAAGTTTTATTAAAATTTTGTGGAAATTCAATTTACAGAAGTACTGTCAGAGATTAAATAATTGTGTTAGTTTAATTTTTAATTATTTAATGAATATCATGCTTGCGAGAAAGGTTTTTCCTTTAGGGGGAAGGGAGGGGGGGGGGGGGGTGAACTATTGAGAATGACTTTCAGCTTGCCCAAAGAACAACCCTCTGCGCCCAACTTTTGAGGAATTTTTTTGATAATGTTTGATTAAGTACAGCTACACATGTACTTGGGTTAAAGTTACGTTTGTTTGTCATATCCCGCATGAAGAAGCAAGAATAATGTCAGTTGATTCTGTGCTAGTTTAAATAAGCCCCGTCATGAAAACAGTGCCATTAGGATTATGATTATCCAATTTCTTTTCTCTTGGTGAATAATTTACAAATAGTAAGAAACAGTTTTGAATTTTGTTGTCATTCTTCTGCAGCTTGCGAAAAATCAAGGGCATCTATGTACTTGGGAAGCCTGAAGTGAGTGTAGTGGCATTTGGATCCAAGGATTTTGATATCTACCGTCTTGCAGATGCTCTTACCAAAAGACACTGGCATCTCAATTCTCTTCAGTTTCCTTCAAGGTTTGTCTCTGATTGATATAAGTAAGGCTAGCTTTGTTACTGAGCTCCATGCATTTACAAAGTGTGAGTGCCGTCCATGGTGCTATGGGATGACCAGTTGTAAGAGAATGAGAGAAATTTCAAAATTATGAGTAAGGACAAAAGGTATTTAATAGTAGCCCAGGGGCGTGGCTTACTCAAGTCATTGTCGCCAATCCATTTCTTTTTCCACAAACAGGGGCTACTTAATGCTCTTAATTGAACTCAAGTTGTTTAGCGTCTTTACACCTAGTTAATGTGTCAGTATGTCGAATCACTTATCGTCCTAAACGACAATCTAGGCTGAAAAAGCCAGACAGTCAATTACTAGTAAACTTCTTACACTCTAAGGATTTCGTTAATGACCGGGCAAATTGACCGGTTGTGAGGACGATTTGACTATGTAAAGGAAAGTTCTTCCTTTAAAGAAGTTAAGTTCAAAACGTTTTGCCGGTCTGTGAAAACCAGTTGTCCTCTTGCTGAAAACGTTAACAAAACCCCTGACACGAGTTCCCGACTTTGTATGCCATGATACACTGAAATTATTGCCTATTGTCTAGGGAAGTGTTTTTTAAAGCTGCGTTTACGTTGTCAGTGGTTACAATTTCCTAATGGGACACTTACATTGTTTTGTAGTATCCACATTTGTGTCACTTACCTGAACACTCAGGTAGGTGTGGCTGATCATTTTGTAAAGGATGTCCGAGAGTGTACTGCTGAGATTTTGAAGGATTCTTCAGTCAAAACAAGTGGCATGGTGAGGAATTTACCGCAATTTTTCTTTCCCAGTTCTTGCACTTTAAAAAATAAAAAAATAAAAGAATAAATAAATAGTAAATTGCAATATACAATAAATTACAACACACAACAAACTTATCCTAGTGGTTTTACTTCTTGTATTTCATCCTGTGCTATGAAGCACATAAGTGTGTACAGTGTACTATTGCTCCTGGGGGGGATGCCGGTCTTCTACGTATTTCTTACCGGCATTTTATGAAGTTACCGCAAGAATTTTACTTATGTATTATTTAATTTTATTTAAACAATTTGTTAAAGGCAGTGAGACGCAAAAGAACATTTCGTCCCGTACAGGGCGTGTCACCCTTACCCAGCCCACGAATTGTAAAAACAAATGACGGCCATCCCTTAAAGAAATCCCTAAGAGAAAAAAATATAAGTGAATAATCACACTTGGAAAGAAAAAAGTCAGAAGAAGAATAAATACACAAATCTGTCAGACGTCATTAATTTGCAAACCTGGATCAATGCGAAAAACACTGTCAATGTTCTACCCAAGAAAGCAGTACAAGTAAGATTGTGCTGAACTCAACTGTAGATAGCTCTGTGCAATGTCCTGTTTTCTCCACTGTAGATATCTTTGTGTCCAGTGTTTTAATTTGTCATTTCACCATTGACTCTACTTCCACTTCATCAACAGTACTTAATCTGCAGATTGGCACACACTTCAGTCCATGACTCACTTCATTTTGTTATCTTACGCTGTAGGCTGCTATCTATGGTATGTCTCAAAGTATTCCAGACCGATCCATAGTCTCTGAGCTGGCGTGTGGATTCCTCGACTGCATGTACACAATCGGCAACGCGCCGGCCCATGAGAACGGAGTGCTTAAGAACTGAAGCAGTGTTAGTCACACCTGAATCGTCTTGATGTTTCAGTTAGTTTTGGAGGGGTCAATCCCGGGGGTAGCTCTCACATAAAACAGACGGGAAAGCTCGTCGGAAATTTTGAAAAGAACCTCTAAAAGTTACCAAGATCTCGTTTTGTGGGGGTGGCTTGAGATGGTTTTCAACCCTAAGAGGTACCGATTCTAAAACAACACATAATCTCCTGTCATATTTTGAGACCTTTAGAGGCTGAACCCCTAACCGCGTTTTTATTCCCTAAAAGGCACGGGTAGCACCCCGGTCCTTTTTATATGGGAGTTCCCCCCCCCCCCCCCCCCCCCACCCATCGCCTGCGTTGCACTATACCGGCGGTTTAGACTGTCTGCGACGCAGGCTACCTCCGCGGGGATCAATGTTATGCTTATGGTCAGCTAGAGTCAGAGTAATTAGCGTTTAGTTGTTAGTTATTAATTAGTATTGTGTGTAGAGTGTAGAGATATATCTGACAAATGCATATCATTGTCTGATTGTGGCTCTGTTACACAGATTGAGTCACACACATACGTGTTTACGTTACATGGTGTCACTCATTATGATAGAGTCACGCATTGGTCTGTGGGGAATTAGAAAACGATAGCCCACACTGTCTCGTCTTCAGAAGATTTTATTCTTCTCCTCTTCGATTCTCGCTAGATTTCACAACTCTTTGACTCGACTGACTGACAGATTCCTTCGACTCAAAAGCTAATTCAATCACAAACAATTGTTTGTTATCTTCGAGGCACACCTTAGTTAAAGTACGCTGATTGGTTAGATACGAATCTTCTAGACATAAGAACAACAAAAATTTCCAGACAAACATTTCACAATCACCAATTGATATCTATGGTATTATCCTGTTTCCGGCACATTAACTTGTACTTGAAAGTATAAGTTGAGGTCGACACAGACTAGGGAGCATCTTGCAGGGACATGAAGCGATTGACGAATTGCAGCAACAGTTTTCCTTGCGTGACATGCCTGTTTTTGCGAAAACGTTTTGTTGCGGGGACAAACTTTTGTTCTCGCAACTTCTTGCATGAAATTCAGCTGGTCTGAATTCGTGCCTCTTGAAGCAGGGACAAAATGACCTCAATTTTCAGTGTCGCATCGTGTAAACTTACCTTGCAAACTGTGTCCACTACGACACATTTTTGTGCCTCAATACGCTTCGTGTGCACCAGCTTGCGTGCTGTCCCAGCAACATGCGTCCCATAAGTACCCACGAAGGGACTAGTCTTCGCTTTAACACGTCCCTGCATTTTGTCCGCTAGTGTTTGCCGATCTTAACGAATGCTTGTTCCAGAGTTTTCTTCAAGGGTTCAAAATCTAATAACGTTTTGATGACCACTGGTGCCCGCTTTTTTTGTTAACTGGCGACGTTTTGCTTGACAGAGAGGAAGGCTTTGAACTGTAGCAGGCTTAACAGATCTTGTTTGAGCCGCTAATAGATATTAAGCTTTTCCTCTATAAAAAAATAAATAAATAGATACAGTTTGATTTCTAGTTAATGCAACGCCTGATTATTTAAAGAGATCGCGCTACCAACGAGATTTCCCAGCGATCAGCCAAGCTCATTTACGCTGGTTGTGTGTTGGCTCTTCAAACAGCACTTAACTTGGTCTTGTGGATAAACGGCTGTCCAACAGTCTGGTAAATTGCCAAATGCGTTTTATGTGCTGGGTAGTTTTTGCATTAGATCAAGGTATCGGGAAAGTAATAATCTTTTTTTTTTTTTTTTTTTTTTTTGTATGTTTGGCTTTCTTTTCATTGTATATTGGTAACTTAATTTTACTTTATGAATAAACAAATTATCCAGGATTGTCCTACACTTTGTTTTCGCACTTGCCATGTTTTCTTCAGTTTTGTGCCCAGGCAGGCCCTGGGGTATGTACTACGCATGCGTAGGAAGATAACTGAAGTGTAGAGATATACCTTATTGATTACTAACTTAAGCAGAGACAATTTGCTATTTTTTGTTGGTTACACAAAAAATACTTGTATTTTAAACCTTTCAAAAAAAATAATATTTGAATTTTGTAAGACTTGGTGGGGAGGAGGGGGTTGGGGATAGGGGGTGTACTCGCTTGACTCGTAACTCACGGTTATGCGGCCCGCACAAAATTCCAAAGAATTAAGGGTCTGTCCGCAGAGTGGAGTGCGTGTAATTTACAAAAATAAGATTTCACATAATGAATATGCCTAATATAAGGTGTTACGATCCACCAAGAATTTTTCTGTCACGTCATAGTCGAGGCAAGTCACGTGATACATCACAGTGTTGGAGGAAGACACGTGCGTGGCCTTCAATGTTCACGTGCGCTGAGCCGATAACAATCATCGACAGTTTTGGTTTAGCAGCCAGTAAGTTCGTTTCATACACACACACAATGGACATCGTTGAAATACGGCTAGTGCTGAAAAATTCTTGAAGAATTCTAATTGCCATTAAGTAGTGCTGAATCTGTGTCGAGGTTTGACACTCTCGGGAACGTTTCCTCGGAAATCTTCTGACTGAGTTTGTTTTGTTTGTGTTTTCATTTTGGTTTTGTGTTGCCTTACTCTGGTTTTTCTGGGGGTGGGGCGGGGGGGGGGGGGGTTGGTGGTGAGTGGGGTACCAATTCGCTGCGGTGAACATGCTTGAATCGTAAATATAAAAGCCTTTAATAAGAAGCCACCCAACGCTTCCAGTCTTGGTTGAGTTTTTCGCTTTGTTTGGTACGTCTAGTTGGTTTTTATTTTAATTGAGAAGTCGTGTTTGAAGCTTTCTGCTCTAAGTACATGGCATGCTGAAACCTGCTATCCATCCAGGACTGGTTTAAAGAGAAGCCTGGTTTAATGTCTTCCTGTGGAGACTTCTCTACTGCTGAGTTTATTTCGTACACTAATTAATTAATGTTGCTTGTATTTAAGTAGTCGAGTGTCTGGTTTTCATTGTCATTTTCGATTTAAATGGAGTGTTATTTAGTCTTAGTGTTTTATTAAAATTTTGCGAGCATATTCCAATAACAAGGTAAATAAAAAGGATTAATCAATTCTTTGTGTTCTCTAATATTAATGTGTCAACAGCTTATTAAAATAAGGTTGTTTCTCTATTTGATTAACTTCTGATACGACTTAGAGCGTGGCTTGGTTCAGCTGACCTATCTGTCACAAATTTCCCCAGGCGAGTCTGAGTACAAGTGTTTGTTTTCAGACTTCTACTTCCCGCTGGAGCCCAGGGCCTTTGAATATGTCAATCCGCGGGCTGTCCAGCGAGATTGGAGACCTCGAAACGACACTTTTCTGACACATGGTTGGTGAAACCGCTGTCATCTTTGTCATCCTAACAGACAAAGGTGAAACACAACTGTCGACTTGTGGAATTGTCGCTTGACCTGGACGCTGATGCTTCTGTCGCCGAGGTCGGCGGCTGCGTAAGAGCGAACGCGCTGCTCTTCTAAAGTCCGGCATTCTGAATGAATACAAAATTGGATTCACCAGCGAGTTGCCAAAGTTGAAAAAACTCAGCCCGTTCAGAAACCAACTGTTCATGCTTTTACCGTGAGCAAAGTACAGCACACCAAGTACAACCATTGGCAGATAGGCAACAAGAGAAAGTGCCGACGCAATAGACAAGGTGATGGTTAGTTTGCGCTCTCTGTCCAACCTACGATGGATGCGTCTTCGCATCCTTAAGAAGATGGCGGTGTACGAGACACAGATCACAAGTAACAAAAGGCAAAGGTAAGGTAGCCAGGTGCACAGGGTACCCAGCGCTGACAGAACTACAAAGCGTGCGATGATGTATAAAACTGAGCTGATAATAGGCAGTATCCAAACGACGAGGATAAACAGCTGAAAACGGGCTCTAGAAGTAGCACGGTGTCGCCATGGACACAAGGTAGCGTACAGCCTTTCCAGAGATATGGCGGTCAAATTTGAAATCGAGGCCAGGTTTGTGAAAATGTCAATCGCAAGGAACGCATTGAATCCGTGGAAAGATGTCCTCGAGTGCCAGAGGATTCCCAAACCTAACTGGTAAATCCACATCGGTAAACTGACTGAACCAATGAACAGGTCAGCAATTGCCAGGCTCATGATAAGATACGAGCTTGGTTTTCTAAGGTGGGCATCTCTTGCGAAGATGATGACCGTCAAAAGGTTTCCCGTCACTATGACAACAGTTTCAGCTGCAAACACAGTACACCAGACAGTGACTTCAAGCTTGGATGAAGTGTTCGAAGCGTTTTGATCAGAAACATGCGACTGTGAAGAAGAGTTCTCCATTCACTGTTTTTCCTACCTGGAAGGGGAAACAATAGTTAAGTGGCTTGTGTTTGTAGCCGATATAACGCGCGCTTTGATTGGCTTATTCTAGGGCATTATTCTCCCCTAATGCCCACGAACCGATTACGGGCCTGCAAAAACAAAGCAAAAAGCGATATAACAAACAACTCGAACGTTCGGTCTTTGCGAGAAAATCTCAAACATCGGCCTTGCTGTATTAACCTCGCTATCACTCGGTCAATACGGCAAGGTCTCTGATTGAGATTTTCCCGTAAAGACCTCACTCTTGGTTAATAAGTAGTAGATAATAAACTAGACTAGTTTCATTATTTTTAATAGTCTACTGTACTTACAAAGTCATTCAAACCACCGCAACTCCAATTCATTTGTGGTCTTTTCGTCTTGTTTAGCGGGGGAGGGCCTTGCTTTCTCCCGCCCAGCCCACACGCAAATGAAGGAAAGCTGAGGGAGGATTCTAAGTTAGCATAAAACCTAACTTCCTTTCACTGAAAAAAGTTCTTCATCATTGTGGAAAACTCCACGACACGGGATTACATTATGATTTCCTCACAGTATATCATGTGCAGGTGGTGTTTTGAAAGGGTAAGCAGTTTGCGTAGATGGACAGGACTGTCACCTTAAAAAACATTGCAATTATCTCATTGCATTCGTTGTCAAAACTTATTTGTTTCTTCTTACTAAAAGCAGCCCATGAAGTCTTTTTACTGTGACATATTTTTGCCACATTGATTCACACTTGCCAATAGGCCCTTTGAAGTACAACGCACCTGTCGCAAAGATATAGATTACAAAAAAAGAAGGAAGATCTAGATAAAAATGAAGGAAAAAGGATATCAGTCGTTCCATTTAGCTAATAACGTTGTCAATGTTCCAATTTCTTGGAAATGTGAAATTTGTCATGATGGCTTTTTCTTTGATAAATTGTCAAGCAATTTTCAATAGGACAAAAGCAAGCTAAAAAAAGCTAAAGCATAAATTGAAGCAATTATTTCTTTACATTTGCTATAAAGTTATCCAAACTATCTTTAGAACTGTTCACATGATTGCCAAAAAATGTTCATTCGCAATTTGAGTAAGGCTCGTGGCGAGAGCTTTCACATTGTTCCGTTAAATGTTTTTTATGATCTTTGCGTACAATTATTAAGGCTGGTATAAAGCAAGGTTTGTTTCACATAGACAGACACACCATGATTATGAAGATTTCCCAAGTGTTTTACAGTAAAATGTTCCAAATGCCTTTAAAATGCCTTAAAATGCCTAAATGAAATGCACGACTCGCCGAAAACTTGATTAAACATATGATTGTCCAAGGTAGCCGGAAGAGGGGAAAACTCAAATTTCTGAATCCAGTAATTTAAAGAGTAGTTTTTAATTAAGTAATGTTAGTAGTTTGAGAAGATTATCAGGATTAGAACTTGCGTTTTCCAAACCATAATTTATATAGAGAAACAATGGTAAATAATTGCTTCATAACAAAAAGCTCAAAATTGCAACGAAAGGTTCTTTCAAAAACTGTTTACTGAATTTGTCTTCACGAGAAAAAGGAAATGCACTTTTTGATATCATATTAAGTTTTCTTAACCTTATCTTTCTTGTGTATAACAATTATTTGTAGTTTGGATAAAAACATAAGGATCCTACCCACCTTGAAAACGAGAGTGTTTGTGAGCTGTCAGTGTTACTGCAAGAGGCACAATAACGGTTTTGAAGACAAACTTTGCCGGAGTTAACACCAAAAAATATAAATATGACGGCAACTTCAGATACTTTCCAAAACGCGTGAATTGAGACAGGAATATGAGATGCTGGTAACCGCGATCAAGATCCCATTAATGGCTTCCTGTCTACATTGTGTATTCAACTTACTACACAATAATTGTCAATGCGGTTGACAGTGTGTTTAAATTAGAATCTTTTACCGGCTGTTTCCAGGTTTGGACCACTCAGGACCGTTCTTTGAAACACTAGGCTGACTTGAGTTTTCTTCAGTGCGGAATGGCAGGTCCTCGCTTCCGGCTAATCACACGGACAGTGAGTCACGGTGCCATTCCTTTTATCTGCGATCAAAACATGGCGTTTCGACAACTACTTTTCCCCATTATCGGACGCAAATGAGCAAATAAACGGAGTAAGCAGTTGATATACAGTATTAAGAAAATTCTAAACGTGAAAATGCGAATGATACGACAAATAATGTTCGCTAATTACACGAACGGTTTTGCTCGACTGGCGTCATCTCGGGTGTTAATAATGTTGTTAACTAGGGGTGGCGAATGGTCCTTTAAAAACGTACCCATGGTCTCGCAAAATTTTCGTCGAATTTCACGGGTCTCGCAGTCTAGTTTTTTAGCGGTTATGTGCGTCTCACAGTCTCAATTTTTCTCACAAAGCTGTCTCGCAGTCTCGATTTTTTTCAAGGCTGAGAAAGTCGTTTAGTACCGATTTGTTTAAATTATTTTTGTTGATAAAGTTAAATGACATCACAACATCTTAGAACCTGAACGTCTCGAGCTCGCATTTAAAACACTTTAAAGAGCTTTAAAGTCTCGGTCTCGCAATTGAAGAAATCAAAATGTCTCGGGATCGCAAAGCCGAAAAACGCTAATCTCGTCGTCTCGCAAAGTCTCGCATTTACCATTCACCACCCCTTTAACTGGTCTCGTATTTTTGATGAAGAGCATTCAACAAATGACTGAGATGTTCACTGAGATTTCCCCAATGGATTCTCTTCGCGTCGACTCTCTCGACCAACACTCTTCCTTTCGTTTTTTACTCCCTGCGTTTTGC
Source organism: Orbicella faveolata (assembly GCF_042242905.1). NCBI lineage: Eukaryota > Metazoa > Cnidaria > Anthozoa > Scleractinia > Merulinidae > Orbicella > Orbicella faveolata. The sequence continues at coordinate 9,534,635 of NW_028301576.1, forward strand.
GTTGTTCCGTCCAATTAACTCAGTTTTCTTGAGCTAGAAGTTAGACCCTGCTAAACAGAACTCGGTAGTTTCGAATTCCTTGGCTTTTTTGAACTCGAAACTATTTCCCTTAGGATACTTCGAACTATTTTTGTTTCCTTTTAGAGATTATAATTATAGAGCTTCAACATTTTTAGCTACTTATCAATAACACTTTCCGTCTTTGAGAGTAGCGCAGAATATTGTTTTTCTGGCCGAGGCTGAATATTAGGGTGGAAATATTCTTGTGAATATTCTTAGATTATAGCGCATGGCATGTCTGTTGTCGAACGTGTTTGGTGTCTGGTAATGGTGTTGAAGTGGTTTTGGGACCTACCGGCAGACATTACAACCTGATATCACGCACATAACGTAAGAATTTTATACGGTGTGGTTAAAAAACATATAATTGTATTGTGTTTACAAATTTTTATTACACCTTATTATATGGTTGTGTCTCACAAGGACTGGAAACTACCGAATTCACGAATTTGATTGGCTGAGATCGATATTGACCGCGGTCTAGATTTTCCCATCTAGACCGGCATCTAGACCAATTTCATTTTGCGTTGAAAAAGTAGCAAACTAAAATACAAAAATGTTCACCATTTTCTTTTATTCTCTTCTCAATCATTTATGGAAGTGCCAAAAAGCCTGATGGCAAAAAAAGTAAAGAAGATGAGCAAATTTCGCTGGGCAGGTTTAAGTTAAGCTCATCGCCGTTCGTAAGCAAACTGTCAACAAACCAGTTATATTAAACGAATTAAAGTTTTCTTCTTTGCCATATAATAAATATCTTATTAACCGAGCTAAGTGGATCTGTATGGGAGAATCTTGACCTCGGTCGTGTGTACAGACCTCACTGCGTTGGGTCTGTACTCACGACCTCGGTCAAGATTCTCCCATAAAGACCTCCTGCTCGGTTAATAAGAGCTAATTACATCCCAACTGAACACTGTGCTACAGACACTTTTACTTTTGTACAGGACATTCAATCTTTATCCATGTTTGGTAAATTTATGGTTTCCTTCGATGTGGAAAGTCTCTTTACTAACATACCTCTTGAAGAATGTATTGACCTGGCGGTCAATTACATTTCCGAGGGCAATCCTGACCTTAAGTTAAGTAAACCGGAACTTAGAAACCTTTTCACTGTAGCCACCGCTCAGACCCATTTCTTATTTAACGGTTCTTTCTATGACCAAATTGACGGTGTGGCCATGGGGTCTCCCCTTGGTCCCGTATTAGGCAATCTTTTCATGGGGCATCATGAAAAACTATGGTTGGAAAATTTTCAATGCTCTAAAATTTTATTTTATCGTAGGTATGTTGACGACACTTTTTGTTTATTTCACTCGGAGCACGATGCTGTTATATTTTTTGACTACATTAACTCTAGGCACCCCAACATAAGGTTTACTATGGAAAAAGAACTTAATCGCAAATTACTCTTTCTAGATGTTCTTATTGATAATAGTGACACTAATTCCTTCCTAACTAGGGTTTACCGTAAGAAAACCTTTACTGGGTTATTAACTAATTATTTTAGCTTCACCTCGTAGTCATACAAAGTAGGTCTCATTAGGACTCTTGTTGACAGGGCCTACAAGATCAACAACACTTGGTTCGGGTTACACGAGGATATAACCAAGCTTACTGAAATTCTCAAAAAGAACCTTTTCCCTGCCCATTTAATTGAAAAAGTGGTTAACCGTTACATCACTGGGAGCCATAGCAATCATTGTCCCCGGGGCTACCCCCTGACTACCTCGCCCACGTTTTACTTTAAGCTGCCGTACATAGGCCATTTTTCTGTCATCACTCAGAAGAAGATTCGACACTTAATCAAGCGCTATTGTAATGATTTAGACATCAAATTAGTTTTTTCTTCCTTTAAGATAGGTAACCTTTTTGGTGTGAAAGACCCTATCCCCGGCGGGCTTCGTTCACGTGTGGTTTATAAGTTAACATGTGCGGGCTGTAATGCCTGTTATGTCGGCGAAACCTCCCGACATTTTTCCCCGCGCGTACTTGAGCACTTAGCTGTTGATAGGGCCTCTCACATCTTCAAACATCTTCAGAATTCTGAACGTTGTCGCTCATTGTGTTCAATAAACTGCTTTCATATTTTAGATCACGCCACTACCAGCTTTCAACTCAAGATAAAGGAGGCTATCCATATTCAAAAAGAACTACCTTGCCTCAATCAGCAATTACACCATGTAAATCTAAAATTATCCTTTTAATTTACACCTTTTCACGTTCTGTTGTTACTATTTGTCTTAATTAGCATTTTTGTCTACTTATTATTCAACTCGCTTTGTAATCATTCATTCAACTGAAGATGACAGAAGTTCTGTCGAAACATGTCTTTTAAACTTGAAAAATTGTTCGTTTTCCTTAAAAGCTAATTATTTATATGACTGTGTCTCACAAGGACAAATTCTCTTTAGGAACTACCGAATTCACGAATTTAATTGGCTGAAATTGATATTGCATGCGGTCTAGATTTCGGCATCTAGACGATCCTAGACCTGTAATGTTTTGCGGTTAAAAGATTGCCAACTAAAATGCAAAAATATTGACTATTTTCTTCTAACAATATTTATTTATAGCAGTGCCAAAAAGCTTGATCAGAAAAAAAAGTGTAGAAGACGAGCAAACGTTCGCAGAATTAAGTTCGGCTCATCGCCGTTCGCAAGAAAAATGACTCAGCTGGTACGAATTAAATTGTTCTTGTTTGCCATATAATAAACATCTTATTAACCGAGCTTAGTCGGTCTGTATGGGAGAATCTTGACCTCGGTTGTGTGTACAGACCTCACTGCGTTCGGTCTGTTCTCACGACCTCGGTCAAGATTCTTCTATATACAGACCTCCTGCTCGGTAATTATAAGAGCTAAAAATGATTTTTATTTTGAAAATATCCTTAAAATTTCGCAAATTTCTGCCTCGATATTCTCATAAAACACTTCTTGTGAAAAAAGAAAGAGTGTATTATCATTTGCGCGCCAGGGTCTGTTTCGGAAAATTTCGTATTCCTAAATCCGCGATCTTTTTGGTCAGCACCCAATTCGCGGCTCCCGGTTGATAGCTCATGTATGGAGACACAAATTCTCTTTGGGTTCGTCACGCAAGCTCAGGCAGTCTGCATAGTATTTTTCGGTCATTACTGCCCTTACAGAGAAAGCAATGTATCGAGCATTTGGTTTTGGCCTAGGCACGAGCATTTTCTTATTCCCAACTCTCTTCTTCGCCAGGCAAAGATCGGTTTTCGCAGCAGAGCGGAGGTTTAAACCCAATATAGCCGTCATTGGAGCGGGCATCGGAGGTTCGAGTTCATCGCACTTTCTTCGGGAGCTTTTTGGATCAGAGGCAACGATTGATGTATTTGAGGCTTCAGACAGGATCGGTGGACGTTTAGATACGATAGAAATTGATGGAAAACGTTTTGAATCTGGAGGATCCATAATTCACCCCGATAATAAATATATGGGAGATTTCGTCAAACTTCTCGGTAAGTTCGTTGTTAAGTATTTGGTGATCGTTTCATATTAAGCTTATAGCATTTTTAAATGTAAGTTGAAATTAGTATCCCAATCGTTTGAGCTGCAAAAAGCAACTAGATCCCCCAATGTCGAAAGAATTTACATGAGTTTTCTCGATTGCGTGACTGTTAAAAAGTGTTTTGTACTATGACATTCCATTTCTTATTTCCATCCCCACCCCCACCCCATCCGCCCCACTCCGTCCTCTGGAACAGGCCCTGTCGAAAAATTTTCAATCAAGCAATCAATCTTTATTTTACCCCAATGGGATTCTACAAGAAGCTCTAATAAGTGTCTCTCTGGAGGAGGGGCTCTCAGTAAACCCCTCTGGGCTTTCAGGGAGAGCCCCTCTTTCAAAGGAACCGCTGAAATTTTGAAGCCATTGGATGTATACTGCAAAGGTTACTCATTACTCAGCGGATCCTCCCCACCCCCAAAAAAACCATTATCTAGAGCTTCTGTGTAGGAGAGAGTTTTACCCTTGTGTACAGGTCTTTTGGAGAACACTTCTAGCGGGGATAAGTGAGGAATAACAACTGGTGGTTTTGAGCTTATTTTGTGCTAGGATTAAACTCAAACAATGCTGTGTGCAAAATCCATACTTTTATGTTTCCATTTCCTCTCGTTTATATAACAGGACTCAAGAAGCTCAAAAGCAGTGAACCAAGTGCCCTTCTTGGAATTTATAATGGCAAGAAATTTTCCTTTTATGGTAACAGATGGACACTTGTGAACTACATAAAGCTCATTTGGAGATATGGCTTATTTGACCTTTACACTATGGACAAATTTATCACAAACATGTTGAAGAACTTTTCAAATATTTATAAGCTGCAGCAAAACCAAGAAGCTTTTGAAAGTGTACCTGAAATGCTAAAAGCAATGGGTGGGGAAGAATTTTATGAATACACCCAGAAGACAACAAGACAAACTTTGGAGGAGATTGGCCTCAAGTCCCGCTTGATTGATGAGCTAGTGACAGCTGTCATGAGGGTCAATTATGGTCAGGATGTGACTTTGAATGGGTTTGCAGGTATGTAGGTTGATGTCTTTAATACTTGAGTGAACTGAATTGTAGATTTCTTTTTTAAAGAAGACCTTTCTAGACATATAATTACAGATATATCTAGATGTTGTTGTTGTTGTTGTTGTTGTTGTTGTTGTTGTTGTTGTTTTGTTTTCCTCATAACATGAAAAACCAAGGCACTTTGTGTTAAGAAACGTTAAATACCTAATGGAAATCTGAGGAAAGCAGTTCTGGTATTGCATTCAGTTAATTTAGGGTACTCCTGGCCAAAGCAAGAATGTTGGAATGCTTCAGGGAGCTGAAAGTTGGCATTTCACATTAGTTAATTGGCTGACTGTTGGATTACTTAATATGCAGCTGTTTTTATGTTACTTCATGTTATATTTTGTCTTTTATCTGTTATTCCTGATTTAATCTCATTCTTTTACTTTTGAAATCAGGGTCAGTTTCCCTGGCAGGTGCACAGGGTGGGCTTTGGTCAGTCGAAGGTGGAAACTGGAAAGTCTGCGAGGGTTTACTTTCCAAATCCAAAGCTACAGTGTACAAAAACACCAAAATCACAGAGGTAGTTAAAACAACTCAGAGCAGCACTGGACATCCAGTTTACTCCTTAAAAGGTGATGGGCAAATTCCAGACAAGCACTATGATGTTGTCATTGTAGCTGCCCCTTTTGAGATTCTTGATTACTTCTTTGACTGCAAAGATTGCAGAGAATGGCCGGTTCCAAAAGAACTGGGAAACTTCTGGCGCACAGTTGCTACTTTTGTGCATGGTCAAGTCAACATGACCCATTTTGGTTTTTCAACTGAGGATGACATACCAGAAATAATTGGCACTACAGAAACACCAGAAAACTACTTCACCTCCGTAGGTCTGCAAGACCCAGTGGAAAACAGGTCAAACGCTGATCCTATGGACTTACCTATTCGCAAAGTTTTCTCACGATCTGATCTAACTGCATCACAGCTAAGTGAGTTGTACAGCCATGTGGAGCAAGTGAAAGTTGTCTCCTGGCTTGCATATCCCCACTATACACCTCCTGAGAAGTTTTGGTCTTTTGTTTTGGATGATGGTGTGTTCTACATCAATGCAATTGAACATTCTGCTAGTGCAATGGAGATGTCAGCAGTGAGTGCTAAGAATGCTGCCTTGTTGGCACATAAGTATTACACTGGTGGAAGTTCACCACAAGCACAAGATAATGCCATACCCTCAGATATCAAAAGTGAACTGTAATGCAAGTAGTTTTAAATTTTTAGATTCGGTCAGTACTGTGAGAACATTGCAAGCTGACTCAATAATTTGTAATTTTTAGGACGTAAAATTTTGATATTTTAAGATGTTTCAGATGAGTCTTTTAACCAAGTCACATTGGAATTCTTGGCTGAGAGCAGTCTGGAGTCTACATTGAAGTCACTGATTAAAACAAAGAGGATTCAGAGGGACTAGGCTGGGATTCTGCAACTTTCTGGGGAGGGGGAATACAGTCAGAGTACTGAATTCAGGATTCAGGCTTACCAGTTCAATCCTGACAGTGACTGGAGTGTTTCTATTGAGCCCTTGGGTAAGAAACAAGTTTGCACTGTTCCTCTCTTTTCCCAGAAGAGTATATGGTCACCAGTATAACCTGACCAAATACATGGGTGGCAGGGGGAGGGGAGGGGTTGGAAGGGGGCTAATATTCTATTTAGCATGGCAGTGACAACAACTTGAAGTACTAAACTGACAGAAAGATGTTTACACCTTTGATAAGTTGGAGAAATTTTTGCTTGAATTGTATTTTGAACAAATACATCTAACCAAAGCAAGTCCTAGAGGAGCCCAGCCTCATTCTTTGAAAGCTCTGTGTTGAAATTAACAATTAAAATGCAACAAACATTTTTGTTGCCAGAAATGAACAATTTATATTTGCCACTAAAATTAATGGTTAGATATCTTTTGTTGTGATTTAAACTGTTGTTTTCTTGCTCTTTGCCACAGGTTTGAGTTTTTTTGAGACAGTATCACTTTTGTGACCATTGCACTGCCTGTTACAAAGTCAATGAGCTTGGGCTGTCTGTGTCAGAAACCACAGGGATAGTTAAATAAGAGAACCTTTTTTGCTCTAATGCAAGTAACATCAAGGTTTAACAGCAAATGTACACTCCATTACCTTTAATGCACCTTTTCATATACAACAGCAACATTTGAAACAATTCTCACCAAATACAGCAAGACACATAATTACTTGTAAAATTATGTGAATATACGAGAAATATCAATAGTGATCCAAAGGGTTTTTAAACAGCCATTGTGTGCAATATCAGTTGAATTTCTACTCAGAGGGCAATTTCCTCAATCTTAATGTAAAAAATTAATTTTACAAAATTCTATGGTAAAACTATTAATGTTGCTTCATGGTTTCTTCACATTTTCTTATAACTAGTAAAAAATATAATAACATCACTGAGGATAATATATAATACTCTTGAAAACAGTTTTTTAAAGCAGCCACATGTATTTTGTGCTGTAATATCTGAATTCTCACAACAAAAAGGGAAATTTCCTAACTAATGTCAATTAAAGCATTAATTGTAATCAAAAGATTAACTATCTGTAATGGTTTCTGTTCATTTCCTCTAAATTATGTTTAATCCAATGTTATATAACTGCAACACTCAAGATATTAACAGCACTACTGTAGTACTCTGTAGTGGCAATTCTGATTTCTTTTTTTGAGGAAACACCATATGTTTTACTACTCTAATACTTCTTCAAACATAATTATTATGGTGAAATTGATTTCCATCATGATTAGCTCTGATGGAAAATGTAAATCAACCCTATTTTGTAGTAACAAATGACCAGAATCATCGTAATTCTTTCACTACGTTTGAAGTCTTGAGTTATACTAATAACTAACACCACTTAACTACTCTGCAAGCCAAAAGTGTCCTTAGTTTTCTATAAACTATACACGTGGAAATCTTTACAAAGTAGTATATGAGCCCTGTATTAATATTGTAAGGTAAGGTAACTGACTATCACTAGTGAATTTCAAGGAAAGGGTTTGATTTAATAAAAAGGCACTGGATCAAGACATCCTATCTCTCCAGTCTTTCATCACCTTTGAGTAAGAAAAAGGTAGGGACTGGGAATGAGTAATCCAACCTAAATTTGTTTTGCTACAGCACTTGAACACCTGATGCCAAGCAAAAATAATTACCACTGTTGGAAAGTATTTTTGATATTAACACCAAATATAATAATTAGTTACTTTAGGCCCTTCAAATTCACAAAATACTGATGTCAAATCAGCTAGAAAGGCAACACCTCTGTAACTAAAAGTTAGTCTCCCACTGTAGCTAATCTGATCACTGTAACGGATGATTTCCAGTCCATACTGCGCACTATCAAAAGTTTGTTTACGTTTTTTGTTTTTCTTTGTGTATGACGTCACAAATTGTGAACATTTCGCATTTACTTACATTGAGTAAATTCAAAGTTTCATGTCAACCGCCATTACTAATATGGACGCGAACCTTTGTTTCGTTCTTTCTCATATCACAAGATGAAACAACTTTGCAACTGTAAAAATCAATGAAGCAGTTGGAAAAGAATTTCAAAGACCTCAAAGATAAGGTATGTGGTTCGTACCAATAACATCAATTCACATTTCATCGAGTGAGATTTTTTGTTTATAAACATTAGGGTGCTGAGACTGCGCAGTGCAGACTGGAAATCATAAATGTGTTCCAAAGATTACATGCAAAATCTTGATTGACAAAGCACTCATTTCGTCTAGTTGTGACTTCTACCAATGTTGCCATCCGTCAGTTGCTTTAGCCTCTGACAGCATTTGACCTGATGTACAGGGGCATGGATGAGGACAGCACGTCACTGTATGATCAGTGCTTTCCAATCGCAACGGCAATCCACTTATTAACCGAATGCAGTAATCAATGACAGGACATCACTCCAGGTCTGCTAACCACCTGCCAAACAGAACAGATTCAGTCAGCCGTCTACTCAAAAAAATTGCTTATGACCCTTCCTTAAATTAATATCCTACCTTAAATTAAAGTCCTACCTAATTGACCTAGTTTTCTTATGGTCTCTGTGGCAAGGTATTTGTCATTTTAAGGTGAAAATTACTGTTGCTCACTCTTTGGAATAAACAAATTAAGTGAACCCAACACTAATGAATAGTAACTTAACGCCGACTTTTAAACAAAGCTAATGAAATATATGAAACTGTTGTGCAAACTGACGATCCCTGTATAATCACGTGTACACGCGCGGTCAACTTCAAACTAGTGGCAAAAACTACTGCGTTTAACTAATCTACTATAGTCTGTCTTCTACCCCGACATACCACGTACCTCATATTTGCGAACTCTAAGCAGAACTCTTTTCCATTTCTTCACGCATGTATTCAAGGTATTCGAAAGATTTTTCCTTCCCTTTAGTTTGTCTTCGTGATTCTATCTCTGCAACACACACATCCAAAGGATTCATTCCTTTGCTGTTGCGCATCTCTCTCCATTCCAGCGGCTTGAAAAGGGGAAAAAGTTTCTGGAAGGAACTTTTAGAATACGAGAGAACACAGCAATGTAAGGCAGTGTTTCCGTCATGGTCAGCACTTCGAACAGCAATGCTTCCTGGCCGTGTCATGAAAGTGGGAACCGATTTTATATTTCCGCTTCTGATCGCCACGGACAGAGCGGACATTCCTGGAACCAATTTCTTGGCTGTTGAGTGGTGCCTGTCAAAATCAAGAGGCAGCTTACAGTTGAGGTCTACTTTTCTTGTAGTGATGAGGTACTGCATCACATGAGGGCTCATGGAAGGCATGGAGCAGGCTTTTAGGAGGGCGGTGTACCCTTTTTCATCGGATCGATCCAGCTCATCAACGGTAAAATCCTGAAGTCTGGTGCAAACCTCATATGTAGAAAGATCGCTACTTCCTCTTTCCTGAATTTGAATTTTGCTGTACCCCTGAATTTCTTTGTATTCACGCCAGAGATCCACGATAATTCCCGTGATACGATTGGTTCCTTCCATATATGCGGGGATGTTAAGAGGGATCTTATTTCTGGATCCACCATTTGAAAACAAAACGTCTTGGCCTTCGCTAGCAGTGTTGACGATGACATCATCGATGTCAGTGCTCTCATCGTCATCAGCTTCAGCGAGCAGCACGTTGTCCACCGTTGTCATCATCTCGTCATCTTTTGACGCTACTGAGATGCTGTTTTTCGGCGCCTTCTTCATATTTTTCTCTCTTTCTTCTAAACCAGGCTCACTAGTTGACGCTACGCTTCTATTGCTCTCCGTCGTTTCAGTTAACGTTTCTTGCCGATGTGCCACTGACGTGGAGTCGTGACCTTTAAAGATCGCATGTTTGCTTTTCTTTTTGTGCTTTGGTCTTTCAGCGAGTGACTCAGTCTTCGATCTTTTGACTTCGCTGCCATTAGAGATCGCATGTTTGTCTTTCTTTTTGGCCTTTGGTTTTTCTGCGAGTGACTTACTCTTCAACCTTTTGACTTTGCTGTTCCCCTTGTTCATAGTTTCCGCATGTGAGGTTTCAAGAGTACATCCATTCTCTTTAATGTTCAAAACGGAAATGTCTTTTTCTCTTTCTTTTTTGACAGAGACATCGCCCTCTCTGTCATTTTGTGGAATGTATGGACCGTAACTCAGTTGCTCTGTACCAGTAGCGGACATCAAGTCGTCTTGCTGACGGAACCTTTTGCTTGAAACGGAGTCATCAGGTGATTCTTGAAGGGGTCTTTTTAGGCCTATACTCTCGCTACTTGTGTCTTGCACGCTTTCGGATATGGAACTTCCCTCAATATTTGGCTCGTCTTTGATGTGCACCTGGTTGTTCTTATAGTTGCTTTCCTGTGTGATGGAGATCAGGACTTCTTCATTAGTTTCCTTGTCTTGTGGGAACGATGCTTCAATCAGAATGTAGCGAAAAGTATGTCTCCTCGGATCAGCAGCAGAGAAAATTGCAAATTGAGCGTTTCTTGCTCTCATTTCGAGGCAACAGCAAATCAACTTTGGTATCGTGGCTGGCGTCATTTGAGGCCATTCTTCAGCTACTTCCTTTGCACTTGTGACGAACAGAAACTTTTCTTTAGTGCTGCAAAATTTTGCATTCAGATCCAGAATATCCTTAAATCTCCGATTTGCAACAGAATAGGAAAGAATAACAACCGCAGTTCCATCGACAAAAGCTTCCTCCTTTGCCTCGATCTGTTGAACAATTCTTGCAGGAGAGACCGGGTCTTCGTTACCCTCTTGTTGGTCATATCCGATGCTTCCCATGAAACATTTTTCTGGGCCCTTGGAGTTGACAAATTTGCGAAGATGTTCCAGGATAATGCCCTCCTCGAAATCTTGAGGTAGTTCTTTTAGCCTTGCATCTGGCCTTTCTTCTAGTGTGCAATCATCTGTCCACTCAAAGATGCTTGGGAGAGCTAAGCTGTCGATCCAGTCATTGTACTGCACTTTTAGAAAATGGTAACGGTTACACTTCACAACCCACAGACCCTCTTTGTCGCAGTCATCATTGAAGCGTAAGTCTTCCCAGCAGGGCCATGGACGGTAGAATACGCCCTTTTCCACTGTGCTCTTGACATTCAGAAGAATAGCCGCGTATACTTGCGTCTTTGAGAATGGGTTCACGGCTCTTGGAGCACTTCTGAGAAGGCCCAGTACGCCAGTAGTATAGGACGCTTGTGTGGGCCGTAGCCAATCAGAAGGCCGTGCATATCATTAAAAAAGGCTCTCGACCAATCAGAGGGCCGGATTTGCTCATTAATATATTCATGAGTTAGGGGGTTATCAAAATATGCGTCTGCAGTGACGTCACAGGTCAGCAGTCTTTTGCATCCCAGGTCACGTGCGTGCCCAAATAAGGCGATAGACAGGAAATGAGTTTTCAAAGATGATTTTTATTGATTTTACAGGAAGTAAAAAATTACAATGGTGTGTATCCGTATGGAAACGACATGAAAGTGTTCGTGTCTACGACGCGTTTGTCGAAGACAAGTCCGTAGTGTTTGGTGCGTGTGAGGACCTTGAGATGTTTGGTGGCTGGGTTTCTGTAGAAGAAGTTGGGGTTAACGACGGGGATGTTGCGTCGTCCACCGTCCTCGAGAGGTTGTGTGAGTTCGTCGAGTAGATTTTGTTCCATGACGTCGTAATTGAGTTGTTGGGCTCCTCGTACATTGAGGGAGAAGCCTCGGACTTTGCAGCAGACTTTGCCTTGGTGGGTTTTGTACCCGTAATTCTTGGGTCCAGCGGAGGTGAAAGTGGTAATGAAGTCGCCGTCGTCGAGCTCGTTGGTCATCTCTCCGAGGTAATCGCCTAGCGGGACATCGGCTTGACCTGGTTTGTGCGAGTAGATGACGGAGTCAGTGTCAAAGTAGAGGACTTGTTGTTTTAATTGTTCCAGGTAGCTGTATAATTTGAGTCGAGCCCAACAGGTGGTGAAAGCGGCGACGAAGATGTTGATTCGTCCGTTGTCGGGTTGATTGTCTTTGAGTTCGGTGTAGACGACCTCTAGGGCTTCGTCGTGGGCGATTCTGACTTGTTTTATGTCGTTGAAGTGATTGGAAACGAGTTCGAAGAGTTGTGCTGCAGTGTAGACGACTTCGGTGGTGGGTTTGGGTAGGTTTTCGCCGAACTTGCCCCAGAAAGAGTTGAGCATGAGTTTGGCGGTGGCTTTGCGTCCGGGGTTTTTTTGGATCATGGCCGGATCGAGAGCGATGCCTTCTTTCTGGCGGTATTGTTGCACGTACTGTGTCTTGTCTTGGGGGGTGTGACACCAGTGGGGGTAGCCGGCGGATTCCTGTTTGATTTTTAGCCAGGTGTTCACGTAATCGGCGAAGAGTCCTGTACGACGTTGTCTTTCCGGGAAATGGTGGACTTCGTGGATCTTGATGAGCGTGTATCCCATGGCAACGGCTTTCTCGATTTCGGGGGTGCACCAGGTCCCTCGTAGCGTGCGTTGCTCGGCCGTGTGAGAGCATCGATGTGATTTCTCAAGGAGGGGTTTGTTCATTTCGTGTTCCACGCACGATCGGCAGAGTGGGAAGGTGAGTTTACCCCTGTGCCGAAAAGGTAGAACGGGATGGTAAAGTTCGTGAGGTGGTAGTATGTCCACTTTGGCCATACCGAAGTAGTGATGGATGTCTTGGTCGTCGGGGTTGACGATGACTTGCGGGTGTCCTATGGGGTATTTGCTTCCCTTGTTGACCCAGGGGTAGAGCGACGTCACGTCGATGTACTTGATTTTCTCTCCTTGAGCCACGTCGGCCACGTGATGTAGTTTGACGGCGTTCGTGCGTCCTCCGAAGAAAGCTTCTCTGGGTTCGAGCGGTTTGACGATTTCGAACGTGTCTAGGAACCGACGTAGATCAGGGTCGGTTTTGACTTCTAGGGCCCAGTCGCATTCCCACTTGACGCAGAGCTGGTAACCTTGGCGACTGAGAAGGTTGTGTTTGCGGAGTGTGGCCTCGTAGACTTCCTGCATGGTGCGATCGGCGTGACAGATGGGATATCGGTCTCGATGGGTCGGGAAACAGCGAGGACACCCGTGCCATAGACATCCGTGGAATTCGTAGACGGTTCGAGTGGTCGGATCGTATCCGTCCACGAGCTGATTGGCTATTCGTACTTCACCTCCGTTTCGTACCGTGAGGATACGATCACCTTGACCCGTGCGTTGCAACGAGTGTTCTTGCCAGGCTAGCCATTTCAGGGCTTCGACGGACTGATTGGATCGGGCGCCGTGCCATCCTCGCGGGGGTCTGGAGGCAATGGTGTTGGGCGGGACGAGTTTCTTGCGCCAGAATCGGTTGCAGGCGGAGGCGATGGTGATGCATTTCTCCATGGGGTCAAAGTCGGCTTTTTGTTTGAATTCTTGCCGGAACTTTTGACAGCCTGCTTTGAGGAGTTTGACGTCCGACTCGCAGTAGGCTTCCATTTCTTCCCTTAGTACGAAATGGTAGTCGTTGTCGACTTTCTCTTGGTACCACTGTTCGAACTCGGCTTTCTTTTTGGCGGACATGCCGTCGGGATCGTACATGTCTCGCGGTGGCATGGGACCTTCGTACTCTTGATTTTCTAGAGTGTTGAATTTGTGCGGGAAGAATCCTTTACGCAGTTCTGTGATTCCGAAGGTGGCGGGAAAGTTGGCCAGCGGGAACGGGAGAAAGCAGAGGGAATCTTTGAAAGTCAATCTGTCGGATTTTAGGGACAGTATCTTGGTGCCGACGGTGATTGGGTCGGTGACTTCTCGATGGGTGGCGTAACAGTGTTGCAGGATGAACATCCCGTCGTAGCCTTTGAGATTGTGAAAGATTACGATGACGTTCCGTTCGCCATTGTCCTGGTCGACGGCGAGGGATTCGAGGTGTTCGAACATGTCGGCGGTGCAGTTGGGCCCGTAGAAGGAGTAGCATATCTCATTTTCGTCGTCTTCCAGGCAGAGTAGAATGGGTGTCTGATTCCCTTCGGCGTCGGTGATGGCTTCGTAGTCACAGTACACTTGAAGGGGCGGATCTCTGTCTACCAAGACTCGCGTGTCTGGATCGTCGGGTCCGGGTTCTTCGAAGGGTCGCCCGTTGACTTTGTCGCGCGACACGTGTATCTTTTTGGGCTCGTCTTCGTCTTCGGGGAGGCGTTGGATGTAACAACGGTGCGTCTCCAGATAGACTTGTTTTTCACAGATGCTGCATTCGCCCCATCCGCACTTGTGACCACGGGGACGCCCTCCTCGCTTGTTCTTGCGTTTAAGCTCGTAGACGTGACAACACTTCTCACACTTTTTGTGAGTGTTGCAGATGGAGTGTTTGCTGTGACTCTGGACTTGCGAGTGAGCGTCGTAGCATCGGTCTCCGAAGAATTTTCTGTGACACGATTGGCAGATGGAGGTGGGTTCGGGAAACTTGCCTGGAGCTAGGGGTCGTTTTTTATCGATGAAATCGGGACAGTCCTTTCGTTTGCAGGCGGGGCACCATTGACCGAGGCAGGGATGATGACGAAAGTCGTCGTGATCGTAGCCTCGATTGCATTCGTCGCAGAAGTAGGATTTGCCGAGGAATCCCTTAAACGAATTGCATCCGTCGTAGTGATCGCCTTCTTTGATGAGACGAATGATCTTATCCGAGGGTTCGGGTCCCGCGTAGATGATCATGTGGGGTGGGTCGATGGACATGACTTTGAGCTGGTAACCAGGTAACGCTTTTTGAAATTGTTGCAGTTCGGGAATGCCGCAAGGTCCTTCGGGAACGTTGGCTCGACGGTGGAGGTCTTTGGCCAATCGCTCTTGGACGGGTCGCCCCTGTTTGAGATTGTGGTAATCTTGGTCACGCGAATTCTCGTTCGCGTCTACCCAGGCTTTCATGGTGACGATGGCTCGGGCGCAGCAGAGAGTGTCTTTGTTTCGGATGGTCACGCGCGACCGTTTGACGATTCCCCGCACGGCGGCGCAACTCGGCCTGTATCGTTTTCCGTTCCCGCTGCCACGACCCGGGGTACGTATGAAAGTGGTTTCCATGGTAAACGTGTCGTCGGGGGTGAATTCTTCGTTGGAGTTGAGTTTGGCCGCGAGAGACTGGAGATAAGTGTCTAGTCTTTCACTCCCTTCTTCGAATTCTCGCACGGTGAAGGTGGTGGACTGAAAGGCGTGCGTGAAGGCACGGGACTGCATGGTGAAATGGACCGTGGAGTTGGGTGTCAGGGTAGGATCCTGAGCGATTTGTTGCTCGATGGATCGTTGAAGGGCCCGAGTCAATTCTTGACCTAGATTGTCATCGCGAGTCACGTCTCTGTGTTGTCTGAGCGTGGCTTCGTACCGTTGTTTGTTGAGGACGTTTCTCCAGTGACGTCGAGCGCCTATGGGTCTTAATTCGAATTCTAGAGGTGGTCTTGCACCACCTCCGGTTTGGAGCATCGCTCGGTCGTCATTGTCGTCGTCGAAGGGGAAGGCTTCGTCGTAGGTCCGTCTGTTCTGTAAAAGACAACAAACACAACGTTTTTTAATTAGGTAGTTTTTATTGTCGGGTCTCCGAAAAGAAGCGGACAACTTCGCGGGTTGATTTTTTTAAGTTGTCTAATGCGTTCCTGAAACTACTTCCTAGATAGAAACTCCTTTTCTCGCCACGCTTGTTGGTACAATGTCCATATATTTCATAATCCGCCATACAATGTCCATGTATTACATAATCCACGTCCCAATATCCATATAATCCAGGATCCACGCGACAATTACAGAAGTTTGTGCAGCTTTTAGACGGTCGTAGTTCTATGTGCCCGTAAAACCATTGTCTTTTCAGTTGGTTATATTTCGAGATTTCTCTGTGAAGGTTTCTCATTTGATAATTTTTCCTTCTATCGCGTATGTGTTGCCAAGTTGCTAAGTCAAGTACGTAACACTTTAGTTCTTCCGGTAGCCAATCCCAGTAACTCTATGAAAAGAAGGTGTAACAAAGATGATGGGAGAGTTGGTGCAGGGTGCATGTTATACTCAGTTTGTGAACGTCATACTCACTGCTTCATATTGATCCATCAGTTGGTTCATCTCTTCATCGGTCACTGCTTCATATTGATCCATCTGTTGGTTCATCTCCTCGTCGGTCAGCTCCTGTGCCATGGTTTCTTCTTTCCAGCGCTCGATACAAGTCAAAAACTCAGAGTGACTTGAACGGTTCGACTCGATTTTTTATACACACGGTATAATGGTGTCCAGTCTCCGACCGAGTGTGGGGTATATCCACCTATCCCCTGGGTCGGTGGTAACACGTGACTTGGTCTCGATCTGTGATTGGCTGGACAGATTTTCAATGTGGCTTACATGACGACATTGCGAAATCACCCAATTTTAAGTCAAAATGGCGGCGTTTTGTTGAGCGAGCGAGCGATGTGCATCATTTCAACGTCCTGAAGATGTTTTCGGAAGCGGACAACATTCCTAAAGGTATTTGAAGTAAATACGAATGTAATTTTACGGTTAGCAAGAAATTAGAAGCGAAAATTTTAGGTAAGTGAGCTTGCATGACCTTCGCCATGTGCTACTCAAATTCAAATTCAAATTCAAATTCAAATTCAAATGCGACTAAATTCCCTTCGGATCGCCGTTTTTCCGTTTGCAATCTCAAATAATTCTTGAATTATGTGTCTTGAATCGTTTTTGGGATCGTAGAGCTCAGGAACTTTGGAAAAAAGCTTCGTTTTGTTGAGTAAACACACTTTTCGAAAAGACGCGTAACTCGATTCGAGTTAATATTCAACTGGCTGTTGCCATGGTGACGGAAATGCGAGATTTTTTTTTTGTGAAGTTTAATTTATTTAAATTGTTTAAAAATTACTACAGTACAGTAGTAATGTTAGCGCGAACTGTGTGACGTTACGGGCGCCATGTTTTACCAAAGGCGCCATCTTGGATTTTACAATTTAAGAGAATGTATGGAAAAAAATTGGTCACGTGGTATAATCCCTGCACGCTGATTGGTTACGTGCCCTATTAACGTGCTTTACTACTCTGACGCGTAACTCGATTCGAGTTAATATTCAACTGGCTGTTGCCATGGTGACGGAAATGCGAGATTTTTTTTTTTTTTTTTTTTTTTTGCGAGATTTTTTTGTTTTTTGTTTTTGTGAAGTTTAATTTATTTAAATTGTTTAAAAATTACTACAGTACAGTAGTAATGTTAGCGCGAACTGTGTGACGTCACGGGCGCCATGTTTTGATAAATAGGCGCCATCTTGTTTATGCAAATTGAAAATACTGCCCTCTGATTGGTCGAGAGCCTTTTTTAATGATATGCATCGCCTCCTGATTGGCTACGGCCCCTATTAACGTGCTATACTACTCTGACGCGTAACTCGATTCGAGTTAATATTCAACTGGCTGTTGCCATGGTGACGGAAATGCGAGATTTTTTTTTTTTTTTTTTTTTTTGCGAGATTTTTTTGTTTTTTGTTTTTGTGAAGTTTAATTTATTTAAATTGTTTAAAAATTACTACAGTACAGTAGTAATGTTAGCGCGAACTGTGTGACGTCACGGGCGCCATGTTTTGATAAATAGGCGCCATCTTGTTTATGCAAATTGAAAATACTGCCCTCTGATTGGTCGAGAGCCTTTTTTAATGATATGCATCGCCTCCTGATTGGCTACGGCCCCTATTAACGTGCTATACTACTCTGACGCGTAACTCGATTCGAGTTAATATTCAACTGGCTGTTGCCATGGTGACGGAAATGTGAGATTTTTTTTTTTTTTTTTTTTTTTTTTTTTGCGAGATTTTTTTTTTTTAAAGTGTAATCACTGCATGCAGGATTAGAACCTGCGCAGGATAACATTCCCACTGGATTTTCAGCCCAGCGCCTTAAACCACTCGGCCACCATAGCTTGCTTAATCTTTTGAAAGAAATATTGTAGTATTAATGCAAATTTTGATGGCTTACCCCCTGGTTTTTTTTTTTTGCGAGATTTTTTTTTTTTTTTTTTTGCGAGATTTTTTTTTTTTTGCGAGATTTTTTTTTTGCGAGATTTTTTTTTGCGAGATTTTTTTTTTTTTTTTTTTTGCGAGATTTTTTTTTTTTTTTTTTTTGCGAGATTTTTTTTTTGCGAGATTTTTTTTTGCGAGATTTTTTTTTTTTTTTTTTGCGAGATTTTTTTGCGAGATTTTTTTTTTTTTTTGCGAGATTTTTTTGCGAGATTTTTTTTTTTTTGCGAGATTTTTTTTTTTGCGAGATTTTTTTTTTGCGAGATTTTTTTTTTGCGAGATTTTTTTTTTTATTGTGAAGTTTAATTTATTTAAATTGTTTAAAAATTACTATTAGCTTCCATGAAGGAAAACTTTTTTTCTAGAGAGTATTTTTTATGCTCTTTTAAATGAGATATAGTAGATATAGAGATATATAGAGATATAGAGATATAGAGATATAGAGAGATATAGTAGATAGATAGAGCACGATTATTCTCCACGCCCATTTTAGAACTTGTATGAGCGTCCATTACGGAAGACTATGCCTGCCCGCTCCGCTGAAGCATTGAAACGACAGAGAGTGAGAAGAAGAGAGTTCGTGCGAGAGTGGAAGAAAAGAAATCCGGAGAAAGTTCGCGAGCAGAAAAGACGGTATCGTGCACGGTACAAGATGCGTGACATGGTGCGCGACGCGTTGAATCGTTATAGGGAACGCAAACGTCGCTCCCGTTTACCTGCAACACGACAGTGGGAAGAGCATGATTACGATCCGGATGAAATTCTTCGGGGTTTGTTGGGAGTTCGGGTTGAGCTGACGGATTTCAGGAAAACAATACCACCGTCCAACACCACGACCACCGCCGCTAAGAGCACTACCACTGCAACACGACAGTGGGAAGAGCATGATTACGATCCGGATGAAATTCTTCGGGGTTTGTTTGGAGGTCGGGTTGAGCTGAGGGATTTCAGGGGAACACTAACGCCATCCAACACCACGACCATCGCCGCTAAGAGCACGATCACCATTACCACTGCAACACTACCACCAACCAACACCAGTACCACCATTACCACTGCAACACTACCACTAACCAACACTAGTACCACCATTACCACTGCAGCACCACAGGCATTACCCTCACCGCAACGCCGTGGGAGGGTGGTGTCTTATTCCCCCACAGCCGCTAAGAGCACGACCACCGCCGCTAAGAGCACGACCACCAATACCACTGCAGCACCACAGGCATTACCCCCACCGCAACGCCGTGGGAGGCGGTTGTCTTATTCCTCCTCCTCTGACTCTGACTCTGACTCTGAGCCTGATGAAGGGTTGGTAGCAGAGTTAGAACGCATGTTAGCGGAACCCGAGGATCCTGTAAAACGGAGACTTTCGGAAATCAGGAAAAATAGGAAGGAAGCAGAAGAAAACAGAGTAAGACGAATGCAAGAAAGACGGAAAACAGAAAAAATGATAACTGAAATAGCTGCTGAGCTTGATAAGATGTCGTTTATGTTACACGACATGGGTAGATGGTTTCAACAATTTGAACGCGAGGATAAGGTAGAGCAGGCTACTCAGTTTGAATATTCGCGCAATGTATACATTACCGCCGAACTTATGAATCAGTTGGAACACTATTTATAGGACAAAAGAGACTCTTTTTGAAAAACAACAAAGCGTGTGTAACTTTAATTACAACAACAACAATAAAAGGTTTTACAATTTCCAACGTTTCTTGGTCTGCATGATTTTCTTAACAATGCGTTCTGTCATGGTTTTACGTCCGGGTAATTTGTCGATGGCCTGGATCATCTTGGTGTCGGCGTTCCATTTGTCCTGTAAGTTCTTGGCCCTGGAATAGTCAATGTCGTGTTGTTTGGCCAGTCGGTCCAGACGGTTGATCCCGGGGTCTCCACGCGCCAGACGTTTCTTCAGTTTGGTACCAGGTCCCATGTACTGATAACCGGGCCAATGAAACTCGATCCCAGTCTTGGCCAACCATTCTTGGATGTCGATCCCATACCCTCGTTGGCGACGGCGACGTCGGGTACTTCTCCTCGGGGGTGGAGGTGCCTTTTTCCTCTTCTTAATCCGAGTCATAGTCCAGTCCCCTTCTCCAGGGGTCTTCGAAATCTTCCCACCCTGCTTGTAACTTTTCTGCGGCTGACGGTTTGACCTTCTTGTACTTCTTTGCCTTGCCTTTGGGACTGTAACCACCGTCGTCGTAGTCGATACCGAGTGATTTCAGTACACGTCTGGCTCTATCGGAGATGGGTGCTTTTTTCTTGGACGATAGGGGAGTTTTACCTAGCGTGACTGGTTTGGGTGGAATGGTAGGTTTGGGGGTTTTCTTCTCCTTTTTAAAACCTGACGTGGAGGGTATGGGGGTTTTCAGCTCCTTTTTCAGTCCTGTCGTAGAAAGGGGTTGTGGCGGGATGATCACGGGGGCTGCGGCTGGTTGGTTGACTCCCTTGAGGATCTGTTTCAACAGAGTTTCGACGGGTGCGTCGACCATGCCTTCGGGTTCTGTCGTTCCCTGGTACGAGATGGGACCGCTTTTACCCGTCCGTATACGTTTCACCAGTTTCCCTTCCTCGGAGGCGATGGGTTTGGTCATCTTAACGGCCATGCTGTCGGGGATGCGTTTGTCGTTCAGGATGAGATGTTCTTCGGCGGCCAGACGTCCGGCTTTGTTCAACAAGGCATTCTGGCTGATCTTCCCCTTGTAATAATCTTGCAGACGATTGAATTCTTGAACGGGCACCATCATGACTTCGTTCATACCTTCTGACTCAAGGTCGTGTCAGGAAACTCGGACAATTCTCTCAAGGCCGTCTCGTAACAGTCTTGCCAGTACCGTATGGATTCGTCTTTCTTTTCCAACTCGAGTTCGAGACTTCGAACGGTTCGCTTGCCTTTACCGCACTCCCTGCACAACTCGATGCACCCACCGGGCGGCGTGGTATCTCGTTTCGTTTGACAGGTTTGGCAGAAGTCACCGAACTTTAAAGCCATGTATTCTTGATACAGGTCGTGGTACCTCTTGTTCAAGTACTCGTACGAGTCTTTCCATCGGGCTTCGCGACGATTGGCGTCTTGCAACAACTGCACGAGTTTAGGAATGGTATTGTGGGACTCGTCTTCTCTCGGTGGGAAATTGGGTATGACGTCGATCCCCTCCAGCGGGTAACCGTCCTCACTGCGTCCTTTCACCGTACACAACATGCTTTGAAACAACCGTGCAAACCGCTCCAGAACCCCGCTCCGTTTTGGGTGAGGAGATGTTCTCTTCGACGCTTGAGAGAGTTTTTGCGTCTACCCACTTCGCGCAGAACCCTTTTATGTCTTTTCAGTTTCCCATAAGTCGTTGCGTTGATGGGGATCCTCTTTTTCAGCAAATTGAGAACCATCTCGCTGATGGCGTTGATCTGATCTTTGTCGGCGATTTGTAACATCCGTTGACGTTTGTTCCGATTGGCTTCTTTCAGGACGCGCGTCAGGAAAGGACGTTGTCGTCGTAACCGCTTCATCGTGGACTTATGCACACGAGTGGATTGACGTACTCCTTTTATCGCTTTCCTCGACGCCTGAAGGCCGTTTGAAAGGGTATCCTGCGTAAGACTCTTTCGATCTTTCCCCTGTTCTTATGGATATGTTTGTCCATTAAACCGAAGGGTCCAGCCAGAGCACCCATACCCGCGGCTCTCATCATACTCGCCAAATCACCCCCTTTCTGTCTCCTTCTTCGTCTCCTCCTCCTCCTTCGGGCTGTCATGGTGACGAGTGAGGTGTACGTCGGCTAGTCTCGTCCTTTTATTTTCACATGATGGAGCATCGGAACTCTTCGCCCTTGTGTGGAATTTTTTCACCTCGTCTCATTCGTTCCTGCATCCTTTTGGTATGCGCCCGTTCTTGTCTTTCTCTCAGGCTTCCGATGCCTTTGGTGATACCCCAAGCCGCCTTGGGTAAACCCGCCACCACAGTGCCGATCCCTTCTCCCCTTTGGTACCGTCTTCTTTTAGTGGTTTTAGCGGTTTTACGCCTTCTCGAAGACGCTTTCTTTCTCCTCGACCTCTTGGGCATGTTGGTTCTGAATGAAGAGGTTGGCCGCGATGTCATTTTTTATAGCGGCACGTGCCTAAATCGTAGGGCGTAGTCTCGAACGTATCGGTCGTACGTGGGAGATGTAAAATCCGTCACCACGTCGTCCAACGTTTGCATCTTGGTCAAAAACCCATCCAATTCCTCCACGCCACCCAGAGCGTAGTTCCTGAGTTCTGTCAGCGTCTTTTCGTACGTCGTGTAAGCGAATTGGGCCATGTCCATCTTGAACGAATACTTCTTGAAATCGTTCCATCCTTTCAGTAAGGTGGCGAAAGCCGTCAATCCTACCACCGTGTACCCATCTTTCCACACGGATCCCAAGACGATACTCACGGCCACCGTCAGTAAGGCCAGTCCGTTGAGAATGGCGTTACACAACTTGTAGTAACCGAACATCTGCCTTCGACACCACCAATACTTGTGGTAGAAAGCGTACAAGACGTCCAAACGTTTCAGGGAATCCAAATCCACCACGGTGTTGAAAGGTTCATCCAATAAACAGACAGAAGTACTCATGACTCTTTTCCAACCAGTGCCAAACGTAGTCTGACTTTCTGTCGGGACGTTCGATCCTTTTAGCTTGTTGCTTGTATTCCCAGATCTCGTCCTTGAAGGCGGTTTCTACAGACTGGTTCAGGATGTCCTGGACTTGTCGGTAACTATCGCACTCGTCCGCGATCCGTTTCATGTCTTCGTGATCCATGCTGGTCGCATCCCAGTAAGAGCGAGAGCATCGACATAGATGCAAAAAGTAGGGGAACCACTCGACTTCACTCCTCAACATCTTGATTCGAATGGTTTTTCATCGACGAGGGGGTCGTCTTTTCTTAAGTCTCACGAGTCTTCGGATCCCGCGACCCACGCCCACTCCCACACCACCAATGGCAGCGGTCGTTCCAGCTCGGATGCCTGTTTTCACGGCGCGACCACCCAACGCTTTGGCCAATCCCAAGGCAGCCCCTTTACCAATGGGTAACATCGCAGACAGGGCATTCGCAAGAGCACCGCCCCATTGCTTTCTCCTTTTCGGTCGACGACGGCGTCTTCTCATGGTTGTTGTTGTTCTCAGTTACGTACACTGGTCGAATTGCGTGTGACGGTAGGACGTTGTCCGTTTTTATAGGTGGTCGTAATCGTGTTGGTGGTCGTGATGCCCGCAATGCGACGACCCGCGGCCGTCTGTTGTTGTTGGCGCAAAATCTCTTCCAATTGTTGCTGCATCTGGGCTTGGTCGAGAACACGGTCTCCTCGCCTCCTTCTTCCTCCTCCTCGACCCGATCGAATCGACGAAGGCGGAGTGGAGTCACTACCACTTCCTCCGCCTCCACCTCCTCCGCCTCCACCTCCGCCTCCGCCTCTGCCTCTGCCACCGCCGCTACCACTAGCGCTACTTCGTCTGCGGCTGCCGGAATCACTGGAGGACGTTGGTGTGTTTTGACGTGGGACGCGTCTCGGTCGTTTCCCTCCTCGAACAGCGTGTGCCAAAGGGGTGGACATTGTTATCCTGGGTGCCCCGACACCTGCCGTGACATTGGCGCGCGACACCGATCCAGCACTGCCGACACCCACCGTGACGTTGGTCTGCGGTGCACCCGAGCCAGCGGTGCCCACTCCGACGGGCGAGACATTGGGCAGGGGCGGTGTTGCCAGTGACGATCGCGGTGAAGGAGGAGTGTTCAGACTCGTACCCACACCCGCGGCAGGCGGAATCGGAGTACTCGTCCGAGCCGGTGTCCCCCAAGGCGAATAATCTTCCAGAGCCGAGAAGTTGAAATCGTCACTACCATAAGAGCTCATTTTTATCCATGTACCTTTCTCTTTCTATCTTCTTCTCGGCGAGTTCTCGTTGTTTATGAACCAAATAATCGAAACCTTCACCGTTATATGCGTTGATGATGGACCGTACTTGACGGTAACTCTCGCATTCCGTGACCTGTCTCATCGGTTGGTAGTCCAGCTCGTGGGGGTTCATGATGTATTTGAGCCTGTTTTTACACAGGTGAATGAATAGCGGAAACCACTCGACCTCGCTCCTCAACATGATGGGGTTGCAAACTGATGGCATCGGACGAATCCTTCGTCTTTTAACACATGGCTGAGGACACGTTGATCGTCCTGACTGGCTGGATGAAGATCCAATAGCATGTAACCGTAAGGTCGATCGGTGACCTTGCGAAACGTGTCCAACACCTCCTGCCATTGCGTGGGAAACGATTGCAGAAGTAAATTTCGTATCCCCAACTGATCCCGAGGGTTCTTGAAGGCCGCGATGTAATGCGCGTTTCTGGAAATGGTCTTGGCGAATTTTCCGTTGGGGAATAGATCCTGACACAGGTAAATCACCGTGATGTTCCGATGATGCGAATGTTTGGTGAAGAGATCCAACACGCGCTTGTCGTTACCACCCTCGTCCATCAGATCGTCCAAGACCAACACACCCCCTCCAGGAAACCATCGGGGTAACTGTTCGCTGTCGGGGATGCCTTCGTAAAACTTGACTCCACCCTTCTTGAGCTTTTGGAAACCGTCTTGCCACGATCCGTAGCAGTAATGAATACTCTTCGGTGTCTGTTGGAACAAGTCGCCGTTCTCCAAGAGCAGTTTGGTCGTGAACACCGTCTTGCCGCACCCCGACGGACCCGCTATCAACAAACTCGACGGCGTGTGAAATTGAAACGCTTTGCGTCGTTCCATGATCATGAAATGGCACAGGGTCTCGAGACGTTCCGTTTTTATCTGAACAACTTGGCCAATGGGGTCTTGACGGCCGGGATGCGTTTCAACAGACCCAATAGGGTGACCTTACGATTGAAACAGATGGGTTTTTTCTTGGCCCGACTCCTGATCTTGGCCATGGCCCTCTTGGCAGCGGCTCTCTTGGGACGTCCTTTTTTCTTGGCAGGCGCCGATCTCTTTTTTCGAGGTTTTTTCTTGGCGAATTTTCTCAAATCTCCGAACTTGTCCTCGTACCAATGCCTCTTTTTCATTCTTCTTTTCCTATCTTCCTTCTCGGAAAGCTTCGGCATGGCAGGGGCGGCTCTCTTGCGTTTCCTACGCGTGGTCACCGTCGCCGGTAATGCACCGGTGTCCAGGACGGACGGCGGTTGAAAAGACACTTGTCTTTTGGCGGGTTGAAGTATTTTCAGATTGAGTTGTCGTTTTGGCGGTTGGTTTTTCTTGAAATGAGCCTCACTGGGTTGAGGCATCTTTCCGCCCGCTTTTCCATAGCGTTTTTCTAACCTGGCTATCACGTCGTCCAAATGTCTATGCCCTTGAAACTGAAGAGCCATGACTACCACACATCCTCTTTTTCAAAAATGAACCTCTTTTATTTCGAACAGCTTACTTTATAACAAATGACGCACTCCTCGGGAGGAACCGCTCGTGTCCTGGTGACACGGGGTTTTACAAATCTTGCGCCAGGCCAACTCGTCCACGATCAGACGTTCTACCATGTGTCCTACTTTACGATCGTTCTCCACAAACTCGTTTTTCTTAAAACGATTCAAGAACTCGTTCATGTCCCGACCTTCGGCTCGGTCGATCAGGAACATCAGGGCGTAACCGCCGCAACTCTGGCTGAACAGGGACTGCAGACTCTTGCCGTTGTGAATCTGGTACTTGAAATGACGATCCAACCATGCTTGGATCGGTTCGGCGGTTCCGTACGCGTCCAACGGTAGACCGTAACTGTCCAGGATCTCGCACTTGTTCTTGTCGGCCCACAAAGCGATCCAATGCACGCCCGGTTTGTCGTGAGGGTCCGTGTTCACGATGTAAGCGGTCGGTCCTTCTTGAGGGACTGTCCTGGGAAGCCGATCGCAAGGGACCGTGCCGTAAAAGACACAGCGTAGGGACGGATTCGTTCGTGCCAAATGATCCAATTGTATATTATTCAAGGCTACTTTCTCCATTTTTTTTTCTTCTCATTGGTACACGTCGTAGATGACGACTCGGTTCTCGTTGATCTCCAGCAAATTATCGAATTCGCCGTACAACAAGATAGTCAGGTTTTCTCCCGGATTGGCTCCGAAATCGATCACCAGACGCAGTTCACCTTCTTGCTTGGGGTTCAACACTGGACTGTCCAAACATCCATTGGCCGTGTTGTCAAATACAAACATGTTGCATCTCTTGCCGTCCCCCCAATCCACTTTTCGGACCATGTTTCCTTTTCCCCTGCACAACGCTCCTGAGGCTTGGAGGAATCTGTAGTAACCTCTCTGATCTTTACTGTCCCCATCGTGATCGAGCTCCAGGGTCTCGTAGGGGTATTCTTCACCTCTCACCAATTGTTTGATGGAAGCCAGATTGAATTTTCCGAAATTGAACGGATTGATCGTCACAGTTCCGTTGAAGGCAGTTTGTTTCATCAACAACACCACTAACCGATTAGGCAATTTATTGTGGAAAGGATTGCTGCACTCGAAATGACGATTGTCGTTGGGATGCGAGTAAGTGCGAATTTCACCTCTCACCGTGGGGTAAGTGGCCACTCTTCCTCCTTTCAGGCTGGTCATGATCTCTCGGTACACCGAGGGAGTCACTCTCACTTGAGACAGGAACAATCTCACTTTCACGTCGGCTTCAGTCAGTCTCAGAGTACTAGCACCATGCCATCGGATGGTCCACAGGACTGGGGCATTGAAGTACATGTCGATCTGGATCTGCACGCCAGGTAACAGTAATTTGCTGAGATGAAACACTTCCAGGAAAGGTTTGAACCTCAAAGTCACGGCTTCTCCGTCCAGAAACTGGGCTCGTCCCTGGACCAAATTCTTGAGATCTTGGGTTAAAGCAGTATATTCAGCGTGAGGAGTAGTAAAATCCAACGCGTTGGCTGTCAATTCATCGGCATCTCCGTCGTCGGGTACACCGAGACAGTTGTACCATCCGCTGGGTGTTAGGATCGATTCACCGTCGTCTCGGTCGTGGTTCAACAGGGTCTCGATGTAGGCTTTGAGGTGGTAAGTATCCGTCTGGGGGCTGATGAGAGTCCCATTCAATCTCACATTGATCTGTTTGAAGAGGGTGTGGGCCAGATTGTTGGCGAGTCCCATGACATCCGCTGTCAGCAGATTCGTCGCGTCACTTTTCTTGACAGTCAATTCCACTTCGAAGAAACTCTCGTTCAAGTCGATAAAGTCTTCTTGAGGATCGACTTGGAAGGTCACGGGATTGATCCCCGTATTGAACGGGTTGATTCTCACCAAACGTCGAGACGACATGCTGACATCCGTGGGAGGGGTACTGAACATGTTCAGACGAGGGTTACGAACCCCCGCCGACCGGGCATGAGCCACGAGGTCCGTCATCGTCTACGTCGTCGTCTCCTTCTCAGGGCCGACTGCACCCAACGATAGTTCGGGCGTTTTGATCGGGACGGGAAGATCGATCCGCCTTTATACGTTCGTCGTATCGGAATAAGTCTCACGCGCCTCGAGTAAATGGGATTCATACTCCAAAGAGGTCTTTCCTCACTTTTTTCGCCAACGCCCGTTTGATCTCTTGCGTTGCTTTACGTTTCACGGCTCGTTTCGCTCCTCTCTTGACCCCGGCGAGACCTCCTCTCCAATTGGGCTTTCCTTCCTTGCCGCCCGAATTTAAACCTTTCAGACCTTCCGTGGCCGTCTCGGTGATAAAGTCTCGTAGAATGCCGGGTCCGCGTTTCTTGACACCTTTCCAAGCCATGCCGAATCCGTCTCCGGATTGCCTCATTTTATCGGGATGAAATCGTACCAGCGTTCCGCCGATCATTATTCTTTCTTAAAGTGTAACGTCACGATCGTATTGCCAGGTCCAAATCTCACCAGTTCTCCAGTTGTCTCAGCCACTTGCACCTCTATTATGTCAATGACGTCTTTGCGCACGGGAATATATTGAATGTGGTAAGGCTCGAAATACTGAACACCCGCACCTGTTCTAATCAAGTTGACCTCTCTCAGTACATCCGTGACTTGATTTCCCACCACGCCACTTCTACACACGTCCGAGTAGACGAACAAGGAACGCGAACTGCTTCCCACCACCACCTCGAACGCTTTGTTCAGGTTCAGAAAACGCCAATTGCAATAGATGCTGAGTTTTAAAAAATCTCCATTTCCTCCTTTATCCGTGATGACACCCCAAAAGACAGGTGATCCGTCCTTGTCATGGACGTCCCCGACGACGCTGATGTCCGGAACGACATCGTCAAAAAGTTCCAACTGCAAATTAGGTCCCAGTTCGTAACCACTGCTGTTCTTTTTGAGCCATCCCATTTTTAAAGCCAGTTCAACATTGACGTGGAACGCGGGGAAATGCGTGACCGGACGAAAGGTGTTTTCATTGTCCGTGACCAGTTCATCACCTTCCCACTTGAACTTGACGTAGCTTCTCTTCCCATCATTCGTGACATATTTGGCTCCCAATTTAGGTCCAGAGTTCTTGAAGATGCGTTGTCGCGTGAAAAAGGAGATCATGGATTTCATGAATCCGACACCGTCCACGTTGTAAAATACCTCTTTGAGGTCATCCGTGTCGAAGTAAGCTTCTCCAAACGTGTAGAAACTACTCGATTCTATGCGTCTCCATGAGAAGGAGGACAAGATGGATTTATCCTCAGAAGCGGTGAAAGAAGGCAACGTCACGTGCGCATCCGGCATGGCGATGCTACTCATTCCCACTTTCCACCCTCCTTCTCCATTCAGGCGTAGGGGACGTGGTAACCTGATCTTGAAATGGTTCGCCTTGTTGTCCGGGAACTCGCTCTTACCACTGTGACTGGGTAAGCTGACGTAAAAATTACTCATCCTTTCTTGAAATGCAACGTGATCGTGGTCACGCCCGACGCAAAGTCCACCAGTCGTCCGTCGTTCTCAGATACCTGCGTCTCGACAATGTCCAAAAAGGTCGTGCGCACCGGTAGATATAGGATGTGTCTCGGTTGAAGGTCGATCACGTCCGGATCGTAACGCACTTGTTTCAACAGGTCCGTGACTTGATTTCCCGTCACCATACTCTGTCCCACATTCGAATACACGAACAAGGAACGACGCTCGTGACCGAACGCCTCTTCGTAACTGCGATCCAAATCCGTGAACACCCAATTGATGAAACAACTCAAATGTAAGGTGTCGGGGTCGATCTTGTAAAACGTCTCGTCCCCGTCATTCTGAGCTATGATCAAGTCCGTGGCCGTGGGTACGACTTCCTTGGGAAATTCTTTCCTCAAGTGAGGTCCCAAGACGTAACCCGGTCGACCGTTTGGCAAGGTTCCCATCTTGACCCATTTCATCTTCTTGGCCAATTCGATGCCGATGTTCATTTGCGGGTAGACGCGTTTACCGTTGATCAGGAGGCTGAGGCACGTTCTCGAATTGTCCAGGACGCATTCTCCATGCTCGGCCCGATGCATGACCGTGTACAGCAATTCGTTGGGACTGTCTTTCTTGTACATCGTCACGTCAGCATCCGTTCGATCTCTCATCCTACGCAGGTATCGATCTCGTATCATGTTCATTAACTCGGTACCGGTCCTCGGCGTGAACTCTAAATCGCCCTCTCGCGTCGCTGAAGAGACCCGGCTGTATAGGTTTATGGAGGCGTTCACCATGTCGATCCACCAGATTTCAAACAGAAGAGAATATTTCAAGTCCATCTTACGCGTCGCGGACGGAAACGAGAGGTCGCTGATACCCACTTTCCATCCCGACTCTCTCAACTGCAACGGGTTCGGCAGACGGTTCTTGAAACTGTGGGCCTTGTTGTCCGGGAACTCGCTCGTGCTGGCATTGCTCATCAGTTGCACGTAAAAGTCGTCGACAGACTCATTCATACTTAAAGTGTAATGTCACCGTCGTCACGCCCGAGGTAAAGTCCACCAGTCTTCCGTCGTTCTCGGCCAATTGCACCTCCACTATATCCAAGACGTTGCTGCGCACGGGTTTATATTGAATCTGAGTCGGTTCGTACGTCGTCTTGAGCGAGTCGTGGGGGACTTCTCTCAAGAGATCCGTGACTCGATTCCCCGTGATGGTGCTACGACCCACATTCGAATACAGGTACATGGGACTGCGAGGCGGAGGGAGGTTCGGATGAACGACGACTCCACGATTGTAGGTCTTGGCGTATTCCTCGTCCAAGTAACTGAAGCGCCAGTTGCAATAGGGACTGAGCTGTAACGTCCCGTGGCTGTTCAAATTCCAAAATTCACGAGATCGATTGCTGTCATGGTTGGTCCAGTCTTTCTTGAAATCAGACGGGACTTTGTCGTTGGGAAAGACCTTGATCATATTCACGTTCAAGTGAACGGAGTAATACGATTCCTCGCGAATGAAACCCAACTTCTTGACCAGTTTAGTACCAAAATACACTCTGGGACGATGTCTGTCTCCGGACTCGTCGAGGAACGTGTCGGTGTTGTCGATAATCAAATCGTTCCCCTCCCATCGGAACACGGGGTAGTATTTTTTCCCGTTCGGTGCTCGCAGACTTTCACCCGCATGATCCATGTAATGATACAGCCGTTCGTGAAAACGATGGATGAGGTATTGCATGAGAGATCTGCCACTCGTCACTTTGTGTCGGTCACGGTTCAGTTCCTTTCCGCTGACGTAAAATGTGACGGGGTATCGATAAGGACGCCACGTAATCCCGTCGTCTAGCAACCTGAACGTTTCAATGGTCCAATCCATACCGAACACGTAGTCGTCGTCTTCAAAGTCGTGCGCTTGAGTGACGGGTACTTGATGCGGTCGTGACGGAGGAATCGGGTAAGACACGCTCGCCAATCCCACTTTCCATTCCTTGTCGGATTCAAACAGGAGCGGATACGGCAGACGATTCTTGAAACTGTTGGCCTTGTTGTCCGTGAACTCGCTCGTGCTGGCATTGCTCATCAACTGCACGTAAAAGTCTTTCATTTTTTCGTCTTGGGCTTTTGGGTCACGTACAGTCCCTTTTTATCCACCCAACTGTCGTACTTGACTGGCCAACCTTTCCATCGCACCAAGACTTTATCCCCTTTTCGTTTGACGATCTTGTCGATGCGAAACAGATCGTCGTCTTTCACGTCCACCTTTTGCAAATCTTGCGCGTAAAACGTGCCCTCGACCGCCGTGCCGTCCCATTCTTCCACCTTGTACGTGGTGACCTTCCCAGGACGCACTCGACGTATCACAAACACCTCTTCGGTCCAACCGGGTAAATACCCTTTCTTGAACTGACGGAACTTCTTGTTCAGTCTCACACGATCCCCGACTTTGAGTTGCGGTTTCTTCAATTTCCCTTTTTTCTTTTTTCCGTAAAGAGTCTCCCACACGTCCTCGCTATTGGCTAAAGTCACTTGATCGGGAGCCATCTTGATACTGCGATGATACGATCGATTGTACCCTCGGACCAGATCTTGTAACACGGGCACATACGTCATCGTATTCTTCACGGTGAAGTACCGGTACAAACGTTCTTTCAGGGTCCGATTGAACCGTTCCACTACACTGGATTTCGTATCCCCGCGTGTCGAAAAATGATGAATGCCTTTCTGCTTCATCAAATCCTGAAACGTCTTGTTGTAGAATTCCTTCCCGTCGTCCGTCTGGAGATTGATGGGTTTTCTACCTCCTTTCAGGATCTTTGCCATGGCCTCCGTCACCGCTTTACCCGTCTTGCTCTTCAAGGGCTGGACCCAGGCGTGCTTGGAAAACACGTCCACCACCGTCAAGAGGTAACGATACCCTCGATTGTACCTCGAAATATTGATCACCTCGATCAGGTCGGCCGTCCACTGCTCGTCGATGCCGAACACCACCACCGGGACCGTGGGAAAACGACGACGTCTGGGTTTGTGCAACGTGTACCCCAAATCCCGTTGCAGGACCTCGCGAGCACGTCGTACCGAGATCTTATTGGCCTGGGCGAATCGCGTCAGACCGCCCAGACTACCGGGTCTGGAAGGATCCCGATACCGTCCCAGTAACCTTCCGGTCGAAAGCGGCTTTTGCTTCTTCTTTTGACCTTTCTTCTTCATAGTCGATAAAGTTTGTACACGCACTGTCTCCACAACTCGAAACGTTGCTCCCGTACCTCGAGATACTTCTTAAATGAATCGGGTTGCCGTTTCAACCACAAGATATAAACCACAAAACGCATCACGTTGGGTTCGA
The DNA here is from genome assembly GCF_042242905.1 of Orbicella faveolata. Taxonomy (NCBI): domain Eukaryota; kingdom Metazoa; phylum Cnidaria; class Anthozoa; order Scleractinia; family Merulinidae; genus Orbicella; species Orbicella faveolata. The sequence goes on from NW_028301576.1 coordinate 9,566,961, forward strand.
CGTCGGTATAGTCAAACACCTCCAAGGGCGAATCGCTGAAATGGTCGGGGATGGGTTCACCCTGACCGTATCGCTCGTAGACACTAGTGCACTTGGAACACAAGGTCGTCCAACACCATCGATCGGCTATGGTCGTACACATTCTCGAGATCAACCAACTCAAAGCATGAGACATAATGATTTGAACCCAATTCTTTATTCACACTTTCTTATAGGTACAAAAACGTCGTGCCTGATTGGTTCTTACGAAAAATCGACTCTGATTGGATAACACGAAAAAGAAGGCGAAGAAAAGACTTAGTCTGAATCTGTAAAGTAATCAACATGTTCTTAAGATCTCGTCCATACTCATCATCACAGTCTTCCTCGTAGGTATCCATGGCATAATATTTACAATTTCTCCAACAACATTCCCCTTTACCGGGTCTCCACTTCAGGGCTTCCTGCTCGTCCCCCTTCACATAGAATGCTTGTCGCATACTCTCCTTACACTCACCACACAGGTCCTCCCGATCAGTGTCCATGGCACGAAAGAAAAACCGATCCTTCCACAGATTACGCTGATGTATGAGATCGTAGATCAACTCTTCCAACTTCAGACACGTTTCCCTGTAATCTCCCTTGCTGAAAGTCAGTAACGACTTCACCATGGGACTCTCGTCTGCCTCCAACACCCGTCGTGATAGGTCGCGAGAGAAACGCAAGGGTTCAAACAGATCACGGATGGCATCGGTCATCATGTACGTGAGGTGATTCGTGGCTATCAAACAGACACGCTCAGCGTCCAGGATGGGATCCCGACAATGAACGAATTTGAATTGACCACTACCACTTCTGTACATCACGCGACACCACTCACCACAGAACAAAAACACGTGTTCGTTCTTCTTCATCATCTCCAAAATCGTACCACCCCCAGTCAGGACGACGTCTCATCAAGAGCTCAAAAGACCACAGACTATCGGGTATTTGACCTAACGGTTCGAAGAGATTGTCAAAAATGTACAGGTCCACCTTGGCATCTGGAATGGCGTCGAGATCTCTTAAAGTGTGTACCTTCAGATCCACGATCTGATCCACGAGGTCCCGAATCTGGTTCGAGTTGCTATAGTAAGTCATCTCGACACCCTCAGACAAACTCGTTAAACTTCTTTCCTTCTCGATCCGCTCGCTTCGTGATCTCCAAGCCCGACAAATGAGGATAGCAACTACGAACGCCCCAGTCAATCAAGTGCCTCTGGAGCCTATAGTACAAAGGAGAGACAAGACGTAATTCCAATTCAATTATCCTCGCGTGTAACGGTCTTTCGCCTTCTTTTTCGATTGTATCCACTACGTCAGAAGCTCGATTCAACTGTTGTCTAAGATCTTCAAGGATCTCTTGCACGTCTCTCTCATCCAAAATCCTACAGGTCATCACCGCGTCAACAGCAAGTCGAGAATGACTCGCTGCGTCCAACGGGCTCCTTTTATACCCGCGCCGTGGATCCACTTTCACTCCGTACTTTCCCGGATCACGTGCCCACTTCAGATCCCGCCAATCGGAACGAAGACCGTCACATGATCCCATCACACCACACGTCACTGATTGGTCAAAAACGTCCATAAAGTCGAACAACGCATTCCATCACGAGTCACTTTTCAGCAGAAGTCGTCATGGATTCACACGTCGAACCCGTCAGGAAAAAGAAAAAATTGTCCAAAAAGAAACTGGAACTGCTCTTACCCAAGAGAGTGGAAAGAGAAGTAGGAGGTAAACAACTACAATCCACTTTAGATAGATGGTTATTCAAAAAAACCTCGTGCCAGACTCCGTTTCAACGAACGCGTCCTCTTCAAAGAAATCACCCCGGACTCGGTCAGTTGGACCACCGTCCCTCTCAAAGGCTTCTCGCGACCCTGGAGCGCCTTTTCGATCCAACGCCAAGAAGTCAAAAGCCAAATGAAAAGTAACCATGACAAGCGAAGGCAAAGACCGACCCCCAAGAACGTGCGAAAAACCACCCACATCCTAGAAACCATGCGACGTGAAAACACCTTGTTGGGATACTAACTCAATCTCTATCTTCACAGACTCAAAGCTACCTGCCATTCAAGGCGGATGCATGACCGTGATCAGAGACTCACCTCCTCGAACCATGCAAGTCCTGGAAGCCATGGGACTCGACAAATTCAAGAAAGACGACCTCGTAGAAGTACCCCCTGAAGTGGACGACCGAGGAGAATTCACCGAAGTCCAAGTATTGAAGGAATTCGACCCCGATCAGTTCCTGAACCAACTGAAACCACAAGATTCCATCTGCCCACGTTGCATGGTACCCCTGACATACGGAAGCGTGCGAACCCCAGACGGTGGTACCTGGGAATATTACCGATGCCCCTCTTCCAGATTCTACACCAAGTGTTATGTGACCTGTGGCGTCAAAGAGGTGGGCACTTACCTGAGACGCGTCGAAGAACAGACCCACCCCTGCTACAGGAACATCGACCCGGCTCGTTTCCGATGTCTATGCAGCAAGTCCCTGGTCTTAGCCACCTCCCACTCCCAGTCCAACCCAGACAGGCTCTATCTCAAGTGTCCCAAGCGTACCTGCAAGTTCTTTCAATGGATCGACGAATACCCACGAGGAGTCGCCGAAGCCATACTGATTAATGGACAGGCCCCAAACTAAGAAAAAGACAGACACAGTTTTTGTAAAAACACACTCCGATTTTTATTTCACATTATTTTTTCAGTTTCTAAGAAAGGCAGGGTGGCGCAGTGGAAGCGCGTTGGGCTCATAACCCAGAGGTCCGAGGATCGAAACCTCGCCCCGCCCATTTTTAATTCACATTTCTTTTTTACACGTTGGGTAATTTGTCCTCCGCGTCGATCATGGTTCGCATCGTTACTTGATCACAATGGTTGAAAGTACTATAATAATCGTTTATTGATTGATTGATATCCCGAAGAAAAAGAGGGCGCCGGTCAATAGGACCGTGCACACGTCCCACCCTGTAATAAGTGGAATGACCAATAAAAAGTTGTTTTTGTTCTATTTTCAGACTCCATGTCTCGATTTCCTAACCCTCAATGTCTATGGTGCAAGGAAGGATACACTTTCAAACACAGTATCAGAGACTACTTCCTGACACCCTGTTGCGACCAATTCTTTCACGGAACCTGTAAAGCCCTCCACACTGAGCGGTTGAAACCCTCGGAAAGACTCTGCCCTCATTGCAAAGCCGTGAATTTCGGACTGCCTCCCGATGACAACCCCAAAACCAAGTCCTAAAGAGGTAAGCGCTTCGATGGTCTAATGGTTAAGACGTTGAGTTGTGGCCTCAAAGACCCAGGTTCGATTCCTGGTCGGGGCATTAAATTTTTTCTTTTTTATTCCCTATAGAGACGATGAAAAAATCACGCAACAAACCATGTACATTCTCTCGTTAAAGGATCTTTATTAGTGTTACAGGCATGAATAAAAATGTTTTTTTTCACTCCTCTGATTCTGGTGGTGGTGTTTTTACAATTTGTTTGACAAATGCTCGGTACGCCAACTCGTCTCTGTTGTCCCAACTGCTCTTCCACGCTTCCCATCCGTCCTCAAATCCCTCCGGCAACTTCTCCAAACACACAGGGTCTTTAAACGAGATGGACTGGTCAGCAAGCATCTTCTCAGACAGCATTTTTCTGAACCTCATCACCTCATCCGTCAGCTTCGTCACCTCTTTCTTCAGGAGGACATCCATAGCGTGAGAAACGGCGCATTTCATTATCTTTCCAAGAATACCGTCATGAACAGCATCCATCACCCCCGCAGCAAGTTCTTCTATCTTCTCCTCTTCAGAAACCTCCACCTTCGTCTCGCTCTCCTCTGAAGACATCTTCTAGTCGCCTAGCTCAAAACAACAATACTCACTCGACACTCACGCAAACCCTTTTATTCCCATCCGAACCTCGATTTCATGCACGTCACAACCTCGATCTCATGGATTGGCTATCGCCTTATTTGGACATGCACGTCACAACCTCGATTTCATATTTCTCCTTATTTGGACATGTTGCCCTTATTTGGGCACGCGCGTGACCTGGGATGCAAAAGACTGCTGACCTGTGACGTCACTGCAGACGCATATTTTGATAACCCCCTAACTCATGAATATATTAATGAGCAAATCCGGCCCTCTGATTGGTCGAGAGCCTTTTTTAATGATATGCACGGCCTTCTGATTGGCTACGGCCCACACAAGCGTCCTATACTACTTACGCCATAACTTTCATGCTGCTTGTCGTTAAACAACTTGGCCGGGCCCGTGTAGCGATACAGTGGAAATTGTTGCCCATCCAATGGGTCCTTGAAAGGATAAGGCTCCAAGCTGTGTGGAGGGATGTCTTTACCTTCTGCTATTTTCTGAAGATGAGTGAAGGGTTTCAAAAAGGAGCAACGTTCCATTTTCATCAAACCACGGTCATCTCTTAAAACTGCTTCATCGGAGGCAAATTGGTGATCAGTGGTAAGCACTGCTTCAGACATCACGGCCACATTGTCGTCGATGACGAAAACGTATTCCAAGTTAAGGGCGAATGCCAACTTTTGAATAAACAGCCTGGCATACCCCACTCCTCCTTCACTCGGGCCAAGTTCACAGTTAGGCATTGCTTCAGGCAACTGGAAAATGGCAAGTATCTTTCCCCATGTGGATCGGTAAGCTTCGAACTTGTCACTGCGAACGACGACAACTTGTACATAATTGACAACCTTTCCTTCCTCTTGCATTACGTGATGGTAATTCAAAGTGCACTTTCGAGGATCATCTCTGTGGGATGGGTGAAAAATCCAGTACGGCAAAGTGGGAGTATTGCCAACTCTTGCAGCCCAATCAATGCTTGCAAAGGACTCGTTTGTTGATCGGAGGCTCTTGAGATATCGTAGCAGGTGGTGGTAAGGCTGACAGCTGCTTGGAAGTGAACATGTAACAGTGACCGGTCTACCATCGATGTTAACAACTAAGTCTTCCACAACGGATTCTTTGCCTTGAAGAAGTCTTCCACATTCACCACAGTTTTCGAGATGATACCATGGCCAAGCGCGCAGCTTTGCATCTTTACAGTCGGTTTTCTCATAATAGTAGGAGGTCTTGGTCGGACTCTGAGCCTCTCGTTTCATAAGGATGTAGGGATTCTCCTCTGTTTCATGAGTGTAGAATCGCCCTCCAATGGAGTACTTTCCTGGTGCCACTGTTTTGTCATGAAGGCTTGGAGAGAACTGAATTACCTTCCAATAAGGAAATTCCCAGTCTTGCATTTGGTCATTGTCACTGGCGATGAATTCTTCTGATGAATTGTAATCTGTGTGGCAGTAAAAGGCACCCTCATCGAATGCAGTAGAAGAACTGGAATAAACCTTTTCCTTTCCAAGAATGTCCAGTCGCAAATCTTTAATGAGACAGAGATAAGTTCCGGTCTTTCCAATCTGAGGTTCAGCTTGTAAAAGGATTCTGTTGCGATGCTTCAGTTGATTTTGATGATCGTAACTATCCTTATGAGCTTCGTGGTCTAGCCAACGGAGTGACGAGGAAGTGGTGTCTTTATTTCTGCCAATTTTTGTCATGTACCGGTCAGCTCTGGTACAAGATATTGCGCTCATCGAAGGAGACATTTTCACCGACGTTTCAAGTTTCTTGAACAGTTGCCTACCTACCAGCACGTATGGAATGTTCTGCACTTTATTGTTGCTTGCAGGGACCATTGCATAACGGCACATTCTTCCAAGTTCTTGAATGAGAGTCGAAAGAAACAGAGGAGTCCCCTCCTTGAACTCCGGACTGTTGTCATAGCTAAGGCGAAGATCAAGACAGTCAAAGCTTTGAGGAAATGTGTCTCCCATGCGACCTTTATCAACCAGTATGAGTACGCATGCGAGGTTTTCCAGGTCTTCATACTGCGTTATCAACTTGTGCACATGCTGACAGTTTACACACTTTTTTCGGCCAGCTTGTAGCATCAACCCGGGACAACAACAATCCGGAAACTTGAACGTGCAGTTTTTTGGTTGAAGCTTTCGAAAGAATGGACTCGACGATTTCATCAGTTGGTTCTCGATCTGAATTCCACCGTAATCTTTGATGACTTCAAAGCGATCCTCGAGACGAGACACTGCTCGTGCCAGACGTAGAGTGTAGAAAAATTGATCAGCAGTTTCCATGCTCTTTGCGCGTACAATTTTCATTTTGCCCTATTCCCCTTCGCCACTCTGGATCAGATTTTTGACCAAGGAAGCCGTTTCAAATTCTTGAATATTATGGTTCCATTTTTCGACCATTCCTTGACGGCCATTTTGTTGTAGTTGCTGTTCGATATCCTCAATGATGCTGACTGGTTGTGTGCCTTCCTTGAGTTTCCGAAATTCTTGCTGGGAAAGATGCATTAAGCAGGCAACATATGAAGTCGCAAATACCTCGTTGAGCTCCTTCAATTCCTCATTGGACGCGCTAGTTTTCTGATGTTTTGCTACTGCTTTGAAGCTTTCTTTGAAAGAGCGTGTCGCCTCGTGGAGTTCATTTCGAACCAATTCAAAAGCTTCGGGGTGGATGTACGTTTTCGTTTCGGCTTCTCTCTTGAGTTCCCTAATGAAGGACTTTAGGGTTCTTTCGAATTCAGCAGCAGGAGAATATTCTGAGACAGAATTAAGTGCTCGGCGTATTTTTTCGTCACTGTGATATACGCTTGCATGAAGAATGTGGTAACAATACTCTCCACATAGTAAGGCATCAATTGGAAACGACGAAGAATCGTTATCGCTTTTGGCCTTATCGGTCTTGCAGATTTTCTTTTGCCTCTTGGCCTTGTCTACGATACCTTGGAAAAATTTGTCCTCTCTTATCTTTTGATCGTTTCGGTCTGAATAGTAAATGTACTTAGGTAGTGGTTTAAACTCATGTATTGTTTGCCAACCATGCCGACTTCCACTGGCCCAGACTGATCAATGTAGAACTCGAAGGCCACTCTTGCAAGCTGATGCTTTGGTTTCATGAGGCAAACGCCACACCTCCTTTCAACTTTCGCAGCTTGCAAAGTCACGTCTTTGTGCTCATTAACAGCAATGTAGTGATCTGGGTTCTCGGTGCAACGAAATGCGACAACTCCAACACCAAACTCCAATTTAACTTCAAATGTAGTTGGTTGTAGAGGGTCGACTGTGGCTTTCAAATTTCCATCTTCAACCATCGTCACTGTTAAGGGTTGTTGTCCTGTCACTGCCAACACTTTGAGGGTCACAATACCGTGGCTGCCTTGCACGATAAAATTAGATGCTTCACTTTCGATAGATGTGACACACAGGCTCCCGTCTGGAGAAACCTGAAGGAATCGGTAAGGAACATCTGTAAAAGTCAAGGTTGATTTGAGTTTCATCTGCAACCCGCGTTCAAAATTCTTCAGTTCAACCTCTGACCAGTGGACAACGTGAAGTTCTAATTCCTTCGAGGTCTTTCTTACTTGGTCATTCACGTTAGGTTCTCTTTCCAACACTACAAGTTCGCCTTCCTCGTAGTTTCTCTGGCGGGTGGTCATTTTGCTATTGAGAAGGACGCATTGCACCAGTGGAAGACGTGAGTTCTTTGTCAGAAGATTAAAGGGTGTAGCAGAAATTTGAACTACGATGACATTTCGAGGGGAACTGCCCCTGCACCATTCATTAATGAAGAGATTATGGGCGGAAGATTTCTTTTCTTTATCTTTCGTTATTCCCCGGTGGCACTCGTCTGCTATGATGACGAAAAGAGTTTTAGGCTTTTCTTGAACCTTTTCTTTAAGTTCTTCAAAGTGCTTCTCCGTTTCTGCACTGCGGACATACATAAACATCCGTTTCTTTTCGTCGCCGTCATCCCGCTGAGATTTGAGTTCCTCAGTTGATAATACACGGGCATCAGGATGTCGTATCCTCTTCTCCGTCTGATCGCTGAGCATTCTGTAACGGGCAGTGTATACTGCAAACTCAACATCGTCGAAAGCATCGCTCAGTCTCGAAATGTTGTGGTAGTAAAACATGATGGTGTCAATTCGTTTCTTCAGTATAGCTGCCATTTCTATTTGCGAAGGATAATAGCAAGGCCTTTCGGGATTCGATTGCACTTGTTCGTCAATCTCTTCTTCTTCATCTGACGAGTATTTCTCATCCACAAAAGCATCGCGAACCTCGTCTGTTTCCTCATCGACATCTGACTCTTCATTCCCCGCTGTCTTGGTGGACTCTATAAGCTGGTTTATTAATCTTCGTAGGTCTCCAAAGGGGTCGATTTCATCGTTGATTCGAACGTCGATACTCTTGATGTTTCCCTGCGATGGAAAAAGGAAAACGAAGTCGCTGATACTCTTTTCCTTTGAACAGGCTTCACGTATCCTCGAGCAAGTCTTGTCAGCATCAAACCACTTGACTCGTTTTTTGTTCCACCTTTGTAACTCGTCCCATAACGATGAAAAAGGATCGAAGAGTTGAATGAACCTCTCCATGTCCCGATCGGAGAGAGTGTCCACGATCTCGGTTAAGAAGTCGGTGAAAAGGAGAGACGTCATAAAATCTGGGATTTGCCAATAGAACACTTTATCATCTTCTACTTGAAGAGTGCACACCGTACACTCCGAGCTGGAAAAATGGACCACAACCTGAGTTTCATCCGGTATGATGTCGCCTGCAAATTATTGAATTTGTGATGATCAGAGAGCGATATTAATGTTAGTCTGAATCTTGAAAACTTAGCCAGTTGTTGGTAACAAGGGTTTGAATTTATCGTATCTTTAACCCGTTTTGTACTGTTTTTTTTGAATCGCTATTCACTTGCGTAAGACCGCAGTTACGAGGAGTACTAGTGCTTGTGTAAGCTTGTGTATTAACGCAGGGTAATCACATCTTAAACGTCGTACGTTGGACAGGTATCTTGGTCAAGTGGTTACAAGGTAGAAAATAACGACCAATCACTACATAGGCTAGTGCTATGTCTGTGGTTTGGACATTTTCCTTAAAGACTTTCAGACCTCTCTCTCTTCATGGACCTTATTGTGCCATGTGATGACCTCTTTTTCTCTTTTACGTACTTGCTAAGAAGAGTAACTTACTTTGACCATCCATCTTATTTTTCTTCCCACGATAATTACGTCAGTCCACGATTAAATACCCTGAGGACCAAAAAGAAACAATAGTGAATATATATACAGTACCAAGTAAAGGTATGAGCGGACAACGCATAGGCAAGGAAAATGGGTAGGAGTTTGCCATTCGTCCGATATTTAATCTGTGCCCTGTTTTCGCTTGGGCCAAAAAAAAACAAAAAGTAAAGAAAAACAGAATTAAATCAATATATTTACAGTCCAAAGTAGGTCTCGCTTCCAGACCCTGCGATCCTTATTTCAGCGCTAGGAGTAACGCAACGCTTTTTAATTGTCTAGATAAATCGGTTGCACCAGTGAGAAATCAAATGGGACGTTCCAATCTGCTCTAATGTTTTCGGAAAAAGAGGGTAATACCTTCAGATGTATTCCTTTTTTCGTAACATTGGCTTTTCTTAGACCTCGCCATTGCCTGGTTCCAAGCCCAGGATGCGAAAGGGGGGGGGGATTACACGCTAGGTTACTGACCCTGATACGTCAAAAAGACGGCATGCTACAGCAACCTTAACCACTGCAAGAGACGCCGAAAGGAAGGTGGGGTAAACCTGGGGTTGAGTGAGGGGGGCGTTTTTTTTTAGCTTGCCCTGCCAGCTTTTCTTCCTTCTGTGATATATTTTTTTACCCAAAATAAGGGGGGCTCCTTGCCTAGATCCGCCACCGCTAACGGATGTAGCATAGGTAACGCTGACGAATATTGCATAGCTCACGCTAACGGATATAGCATAACTCCAACATCTAAAGGTTGTAGAATAGCTAACGCTAACGCTTATAATAACATGGTTAATGCTAACGGATATGACATAGAGTCAACATCTCGAGAATAGAATCCTAAAACCATATATTTCACGTCGAACAATGAGTATTGAGTAGTAAAAGATTATCAAGGTCACTGGAAAAGTTGAAAATTTACAGAGTATGTAAATAACATGTAATTAACATGTAAATAATCAAAAAAAGACTGTAAAGAATAATTTACATGATTTTTCCCCTTTTACATGTTTTGGAGGTTACATGTAAATAACATGTAAATATTTTAAGTGAAACATGTAAATGATGAAGAAAACACTGTAAATGTTTCAAAGCAAAGGGCTAAGATCATGTAAATAACATGTAAACTGTTCCTGCAAATACTGTAAATAGCCTGTAAATTTCTTGTGATTCAACCTGGAAACCCATAAATAACATGTAAATTTAATACAGGGAGGGTGCCATAATACTGTAAATAACATGTAAATGAAAAAGGGGAGGCTGCAAACAACATGTAAATAAAAAAAGAGAGGCTGTAAATAACATGGAAAATGAAAACAGGAGCCTGTAAATAACATGTAAATCGAAGAAGGGAGCCTGCAGATAACATGTAAATTGAAAAAGGGAGCCTGTAAATAACATGTAAATCGAAGAAGGGAGCCTGTAAATAACATGTAAATCGAAAAAGGGAGCCTGTAAATAACATGTAAATCAAAAAAGGGAGCCTGCAGATAACATGTAAATCGAAAAAGGGAGCCTGTAAATAACATGTAAATCGAAGAAGGGAGCCTGTAAATAACATGTAAATCGAAAAAGGGAGCCTGTAAATAACATGTAAATGGAAAAAGGGAGCCTGTAAATAACATGTAAATCGAAAAAGGGAGCCTGTAAATAACATGTAAATCGAAGAAGGGAGCCTGTAAATAACATGTAAATCGAAAAAGGGAGCCTGTAAATAACATGTAAATGGAAAAAGGGAGCCTGTAAATAACATGGAAATCGAAAAAGGGAGCCTGTAAATAACATGGAAATGGAAAAAGGGAACCTGTAAATAACATGGAAATCGAAAAAGGGAGCCTGTAAATAACATGGACATCAAAAAAGGGAACCTGTAAATAACATGTAAATTGAAAAGGGGAGCCTGTAAATAACCTGTAAATTGAAAAAGGGAGCCTGCAAATAACCTGTAAATTGAAAAAGGGAGCCTGTAAATAACCTGGAAATCGAAAAAGGGAGCCTGTAAATAACATGGAAATCGAAAAAGGGAGGCAGAAACCCTGTAGGATAAATGACTTGTAAATAATAACTTGAAGAAAAATGCATGGAATGTACTGTTTTATTGTAATCAAATCTGTTGACCTTGATTATAATAGTATAAAATATGCAAATTTATACAGAATCAGAAATTTATTGCAATCAGAACAAACTCAGTAAAATTCAAATAGTTTTTATATGCCATGAATAAGGTTTACAATGTATACATTGCAACAAATAAAACATGTTTTCTTTTCTATCTATCCATAACAAGACGACTTAAATGTAATTTTGTGCATGGCCAAAATATTTTAAAATACCATGACTGAGCTCCTTTAACCGAATTCAAGCACTTTTCAAGAAGACTACTAAAATTCAAGACCTTTTCAAGATTGTGCTAAACCATGTCATATTCAGCTCTATTTAATTCATAAACAATAAAATGATTAAGACCTATACTGTTGTCAGCTACAACTAGTAAAAATTTTGCAATTTAGGTGTATTACTAAATTAATATTGTTTGCAAATGGATACCTGTCTTAAATATATACTAAATCCACAAAGTCAAATGTAACATAATGATAATACCTTTGTCATAAAATGAATGAATAAACTGTTTTTTCTCACTAAGTAATTAATGTAGGATTAAATTAGCCTTAATAATGAAAAATGGGGGAGGCACGATGGCCTCGCAGTTACATGTAGTGCACTCAACTCCTGATCGACTGATCCGGGTTCAAGCTCTGGGCAGGTACATTCTGTTGTGTTGTTGGGCAACACACTTTACTCTCAGTGCCTCTCCACTCAGGTGTATAAGTGGGTAGCAGCGAATTTAATAGTGGGGTAACCCTGCAATGGACTGGCATCTCATCCAGGGGGAGTAGAAATAGTCCTAGTCGCTTCCTGCTACAGAAAGCGGGATAAGCTCCAGCCTGTTGGGCCACGTGGCTTGTATGCAGACTTTACCTTTACCTTATTATGAAAATTACTGCAATTTAAGTGTGAAGTATTGATCAACTTTTTTCATAGAGTGAATTGTTCTTTTGAAATAACAGAAAATAGGGAGAAAAAACATTTAACACAAGATAGAGATTGACATTTTAAATTCATCATAAAAACATTCATGCCAAAGGAATACTACATTGCATAACATAACACAAGGCTTCTGACATCTTTTAGGCTATGTTTACAAAGTCACAGTTTCCTTCTTTTTCCAAAACTGTACGGAATCCAAACAGTACAAACATTTTGGACCCCTGACAAAACATTCACTGTAAACAATATTCAAAATTTTACTTTTTCTTTTTGTGATGAAAAAACTGTACTATAAAAACAAAATTCATAAGGGCCTGTTGAAATTGAAAGGCCTATCTAGTACCAGTTCCCATAACACATCATAAGTTAATAAATTATTGTTCTGGTACTACATGTATGTAAACATAGCCTTTTCTTTTTATGATGAAATCTTATAGCTGCTGTATTGAACAATAAGTATCAACCTAGCAATCGAAGATATTTAAATTTGATGCTAATTCACTAACACAGGTACAGTGTAAGTGATACTTCAAAGCATTAAAAAATAATGTTTAAAGTGGTTGAATTTATACTAGAAAGCTGCCAGAGCATATCAAAGTGTTGAAGGTCACCATGTTAGACTGTAATGCACCAGGGGCCCATTTCTCGAAGGTCCCAAAAAGTTTTCGCACCCAGAAAGCCATACCAAAATCTGAAATCTTATGCTTACAGAGCTATTTTAATCGCTTATTCTCAATATGAACAGAGGTTTCCTTCACACAAGAAGTTTCAGGCATATACAGCTCTTAGTTTTTAGACACAGCTCAATTAAAGATGGCTTTGTGGGCCCGAAAAGTTTCCAGGGCCTTCAAGAAATGGGCCTTGGACCCCTTATAGAGTCATAAGTACTGTAGACTTCTCAGTGGCCGATTTTTTCCTGATCAAGCATCAATGCCAAGGAGTATGCATGTATTGATCACTCTCAATTTTACTTCATCCTACAAGTACCATAAAACATTTCGTTAAATAAGATAAGCTATGTCTGAGTATGAATCAGCAAATCCTGTGTATGATATCAAACAGTGAATTTTACATTGGAGTTATTATTTTGTTTCTTATCATTCCAATGTATACTGTGACCTTTAAAATTGGACTGTAGCCGGTCATGTTGACTGGCCAAAGTAATTTTAGCTCGTCACATCTTGTTTCTGTTAGGATATTTATGCAAAAATCAAGTACATGTAATGTGAGCCAAATTAAACCCACAAATATAGTTTGTTTGTTCCAGTCACTGCTAGACCAGTCACTCGAATGGCATTCCTATCGATCTTGAATGCACGACAAACAGCAAGCGAATGGTCTTTAGCCGTTCGAACAGATACATGTATGCATTGGTGTATGTTTTCATTAGAGGTCATAATAAAAAAGAGATTAAAAACTCTCAGATTTACAGTTGGGGATTTGATTGTTTATTCAAGAATGAACAACGTGACCGTCTCAACATGACATGACTGGTCAACATGGCCGGCGAGTGAAGTTTTTGGCCAGTCAAGTCACCATTCTGGCCAGACATTGCCCATTGACTGGCCATTATTTTGAGCCCTGAATATTCATCAATGAAACAGATCTTACATGTACATCTACATCTGTAGCTACTGTGTGACAAAAACTTTGCATCTCTGATTGGAAGGCACTGAATGTCAGAGGATGTAGAAGAACTAAACTCAAAATGTGTGGCAGTAAATATTCAATGTTCATTATCTTCTACATTGTAATATTCATGCACAATAAATCAAACTCCTATCAAACAATGTTTAAATAATAAGTCAAGTTATTTGCAGCCACAATTTGATTGTTTCTTACACGCACTTATGCTCTATTGGTGGACAAAGGTACAGCTGATGTCATAAATGTTTGTTTTTGTTTCTTTGTTATGTATTACGAAGCAGATAGATTCTACGTTGTCGCGCATCTGTTCAGTAATAGATCACAGAAGACATCAAAATGTGGTAAGAACATCAGTGACACACGCCTGAAAAATTCACAGATTCTGTGACACACTCTGGTAATGGCTTATGTGAATATTTTTTGTTTTTACCACATTTTGGTGTTATGTGTGATCTACTCAGGGCAGGAAAAAACCAGGTCTGATTTCCTCAGCCAAGTAAATTTTGCTCTTGGGCAAGTGAAAATAGAAGTTCAGTGGCCCGGTGGGCAAGTGAAATTACAATGTAGCCTCAGTAGTCTTGTGAGTCTGACTAAAAATGCCAGCTTGATAAATGATAATTTCCAGTCATCCCATTTCAAAACTTAAGACCTAAAGATTAGTTAATTATTAGGTTGAAAGCAAGAATTAGTTAGGAATCCGAGCGTACTTCATTCGCATTTGTCCTCTGATTTCCTTACTGGCCACCACACTGGCAACTAATATTTAAATGGGGGCAAGTGAAAACTGAAATTGACTGGCCCACTGGGCAAGTGACTTACAATTTTTTTCCTGCCCTGCTACAGATGAATGAACAGATGCATGACACATGAAACCTGCATGTATTTGGTAAGAGCCCAATTTTGTACAAGTAAAATGTACAGCTGTAACAGGTCTCTAAAATGCTGTCTGGTCATCCCAGGATAAGGCAATCAATTGAAATTGATCCATAAGTTGATATAAATCAATAAATTGAAATTAATGTAAGTGTTATCAGTGCTATCAATCAATTGAAAGAAATTCATACTCACCTGCTAGAGAAGTTTCAAGTTATCAATTTGATTTTACCAAATTTATCAGTCATTAGAGAATCAATTGAAAGTTGGCCTCTCTTTGTTAGTTCACATAAACTGTAGAAAAATTGTGTCCCTCAACACAATGTTTGATTGTAACTTTTTTATGTAGATTTCAAAGGCACTACCAAAGACCCCCAAAACATAGTCCCTGATACATGTATGCCAGCAAAATATTCTGTTTACAAGATACAATGTTATGTTTTTATGCAATTGTATTCATGATTTCATATTTCACTTTATATCTTTTGTTCATTTCTTTCTTATTAAATGTTGCTTAAAAGATAAGCTAGTATCAGCAAAATTGATAATGCTTATTGAAAATTTGATCACAATCGATTACTCATGACGAGTCCTTTTATTGATTTCTGATATCATTGACTAATTCCTATTGATTGTTATGAAATAATCGATTGACTATACTGTGTCGTCCAAGACAAGTAGATTTTCCTGCCTGGGCAACTTACTCTTCCTTTTTTTTCAAGTCCTGTGTAGTTTTCATGACAGTTTGTGGTACATGTATACCTCTTTATAAAGTATCGTAGTGTTTTTTTTGTGAAAGAAAATTTCACAACATTTAACTTACTATCAGCACCAGTGGGTGCAATGTCCATGTACAGTTGTGTAGCATATTGTAACTTGCATGTAGGTACAACTGTAGACACTTGAGTAACTTCAGAATACTTACACTAGCATAAGAGAAATTTCTCTGCTGAAGATGGCACATTACATTTTAGCTTACTAGCATTCACATCAGAGGCAACATAACCTTACAAGAGAATGCATCAGAAGAAATCATAAGGTGCATATAAGCCAATAACAAATGTCGCACGCTCTTACTCGGTTATCGAGAACAGATAATAACAGATAATAAAGCCCTTTATGCACAGCAGGTAAACATCAACAAAGTCAATTCCACAAGCAATGTAACTTCTCCTTGATAGTGACACATTCACAACCAAAGGCAAAACGAAATGTATACGTATCTTGACGTTACTTTACTCTACTCGTTCAATTTATGCAAAACTTGCTTACCTGTTATTGTTGTTGTTGCCTGTAATCGCTATCTTCAGCTTCTGGGTAACGGAAAACTTTGCCTTGAAACCGTGCACGATGACGAAGCGAAGGTAGAGTGGATTTTGGCCCGCTAAAACAGAGCTCGAGTTCGATGCAAGTTCCAACGAACTGCCAAACATGGCGGGAGAACCGAGAGGATTTGGTACCTAACATGAAGACCGCTGATTCCTGTTTGGTGGAGATCGGGCACTCACAAGGCTGGTATGCTCTTACAAAGGGACTGGGATAACAGTGACGGCAATGAAAGCACAGAACGGTAGAAATCACCAAAAACAAAAAAACAAAACAAAACAAAAAAACAAAAATGTCATTTTGGGTACCGAAAAAAAGTGAGCTATCATTTTCGGAAAGGCGATAAGTCCTAACGTTTTCGGGAAATGGACAGAAAAGCCCGGCGTCGACAAAATCTGGATCGGACCGGACCGGACCGGATCACGGATCGGATCACGGACCGGATCACGGATCGGATCACGGATCGGATCACGGATCGGATCACGGATCGGATCACGGATCGGATCACGGATCGGATCACGGATCGGATCAAGGAAAAAAATTCAAAATTTTGTTGAGCAAATTGCACTAGAGTGACTACTGTGAGCAGAAAGTTTTATTTAATTCAGGTGTGATATTCCTTTATTCTTTTATAAATATCAAGCCAACTGGGAGCTGGTCACAGATGAATTTTTTTCAGGCTGTTGGGTTTTGATTGCGATGATCAATCATGTCTTCATATCTTTCTCCGCAGTTCAGATAAATGATATTTCGTGTATTCACTTGCATCAAAGGTAAACTGTCATAAAACGAGTCAGTATGGTAATAATAGGACGAACGTATGAATAGAAACACAAAAACTAAAAACACTAAAAAATTAAACATCTGATGATTTCAAACAATTTCCGTTTTTGAGACAAGTCTATACTTTCACAAGATGTGAGTTTGGAATACGATATTTCGCACTGGAATAAAACGAAACAAACCATTTGTATTTCAAGGAAATATAGCTGTTTTACAAAAAATTCTAGGAATGACATCGATAGTGTGAACGATAACGCAACCCGAGAATAAACAACATTTTAGGAGTTACGTCACGAGTTTTAGAGTCATTTTTAGGGTCGTAAAGAGTTGCCTTTAAATAGAATAAAACCTTAAAATGATCGTGTTCTAGGATAGAAAACACTTAAGAGGCAAGAACAAATCAAAACGGAATGAGGATCGTCAAGGATGGCAAAGATTAACGGGGATTGCAAATGACGAACTTGAAAAACTAGGCTAGTTTTTTCAAGATGTGCAAATCGTGACGTAGCTCCTTCAAAACAAGTCATGTCCTTAAGCTTTCGTACGTAAGTTTTCTCATTAACTGTAACGCCAAATGTAACGCTCACATCTGACACGAAAATGTAGCCGAGAATTAGCCACTGATAACAATTTCAAAAACGAGAATGGGAGGTTCACGCAAGCTTCGAGCCAACTAACGTTCAAATATAACTACATCTGCCTGTTCATTACAATTTAAATTCGTCGTAAATTAGGCGCTTATGTGGCTTTTTAACTGACCTCTTGTCATTCTCTGTAATTAACATGTCATTGCGTCAAATTCGGGATTCTTATTCTCATTTAACATATTTTAGTTTTCCACTTTTATTTTTTATTTATCATTATCTTATAAACGGTTTGATTTTAGTTTTTGATTTTTTTTCTTTAAAACTTTTTTTTTTTCTGTGATCCGATCCGTGATCCGATCCGTGATCCGGTCCGTGATCCGATCCGTGATCCGATCCGTGATCCGATCCGTGATCCGATCCAGGTTTTGTCGACGCCGCAGAAAAGCGCTAATAAGTACGAGATACACAAGCTCCTCTAGAATAACCGAACAGATAAATTTTTTTTGCGCAACCTAAAATTAACCTACAGAGCTTTGAAAGTACACCAGATAGCCTAAAACAGCGTTTCAAAGCATTCGAGAGAAAACGGTCGTTGGGCCGGCCGTGTCCCTCATGGTTCCCTGCCTAACCTAACTCGCGTCAGTTCAAACTCGGTCACCGGGGCTCTTTCCGTCTTGAACTCACACAACACGTGACGCTTTCATGGTCCTTCATGAATAAATACGTACGTGTCCGAGAATTAATTTTTCTCTCTTCTAGAGACGTAAGCTTGGGACGCCTACATGTGCAGTAACAATTCTAGTTTTATTTTGTCGTTGTGGATGCGCGGAAAGTTCGCAAGAAAACAGCTTATTGCGGTGTCGATCAATGCAGCGATTTAGTTTGGTGCATACCTTCTCACCCAACTTCAATTTAAAGCACACTATAGCACACACTTGGATTTTAGAGAAGTTCAAATGTTTCAACGTAAAAGGCACCTTAATGGAGGCTTCACGGTAGGTTTACGGAGCATTAGGGCGGTGTTACATTTTAACTTTACGCGCCTTTAAAAGGTCCCATTTATATGTTCTCGGTTACCCGAGACAACCCTTCCTCTCCCCCCCCCCCCCCAGTCCCCCCAAGTTTAACCTGGCCGGGGTAACTTTTCATTTATTTCTTTGCAAAATCCAACCAACCGTTTACAAGAGGATAGCGAACCTGTCGGTAACTTGGAATTTACATCATTTCAACAGTCTCCGTTGGTTGAACCGTTACACCAGAGTTATATTAAATAAGCCCACTTTTCCGTTACATGGTTTTTGCAGGGTTTAGGCAGGCCTTCTCCTAAATTTAGATCTTTTTTTTTTTTTTCTAAGAGTCTCCATTTTACATTAACGTGGTCTTAACAGTTTTTCGAAAAGCCCCCGTTATCTCATTTAAATTGTTTTCACAGCCTTTGCAAGGTCCCCCTTTTTAATTTACATGTTTTTAACAGGCTATTTATAGCCCCCCACTGCACCCGTGCAACTTCTAGGTTTCCATTTACATGGTTTTTACATGTTTCTTACAGGCTCCCTTTCTTTCAATTACTTTGTTTTTACATATTTCTTACAGGCCCCCTTTTTTTCATTTACATGGTTTTTATATGTTTCTTACAGGCCCCCTTTTTTCATTGACATGATTTTTACATGTTTCTTACAGGCCCCCTTTTTTCATTTACATGGTTTTTACATGTTTCTTACAGGCCCCCTTTTTTCATTTACATGGTTTTTACATGTTTCTTACAGGTCCCCTTTTTTCATTTACATGGTTTTTACAGGGTTACAAACATAACATTTCCAGACTTTTTACAGCATTCGCTTGAATTATTTACACGTTTCTTACATGGTTTAGCAAAGCAATTTACATGTTTTATACAAAGGCAGATACTGTAAAAGTGCGTAAAATATTTTACAGGTTTTTACATGTTCTTCAAATGATCATTGTCGACAAAGACAATGTAAATCACTATTTACACAACATTTACATGCTGTACTAAAAGCTGTAAATTTCCTGTAAATTTATTTTACAAAACCCTAACATGTAAATTGTAATTTACAAAGAATGTAAATCAATATTTACATGCTGTAAATTAAAATTGACATGTCCATGTAAATTTTCAACTTTTCCAGTGGGTAAGAGACTGAGTCCCCTATATAGGCCTTATTCCAAAGGTAATCCCTCTTAAGTTATTTTTAATTTAGACATGGTACCAAGTTCTTCCGAGGTTGTTACTCGAGCGATGCGTGGACAGCCCAAGCGACTTTCTCGAGACTACCAGAGATGAAATGGCGGGAAATTTGTTTAAAAGTCATTTATATGTTTTTAGTTTTAAAAGACGTTTCAAAGCAGAAATATTTTCTGCACTCTGAGCCACCTTCGGCCGGGCTGTGGTTTGCTTTGTACTCGTTTGACTGTTCATTATTTTGCCGTTTTTTCGGTTTTGGGGGGTTTGATAAGCAAACCTCAACGGCAACGGCAACGAATACAATGGCCTTGTAAGTGTGCGTTTTAAGGTGCCTCAAAACAATTTCCAGCACTTAGGTTTTGATGGGTCGTTATAACCACTCTTAATCACTTGATGCTACACTCATGGTATCAAAACACTGCCCAATCATTGGTGAACACGTTGTTATCATTTTTGTGACACAAAAGGTTACCATAGCAACAGAATGACCTGCTAACACCCTCAATCATAAAAATTACAATTTCCTCGATTGTGATTGGTTTAAAAAACTCCTATTTCCTACTAATTCACGTGCCAAGTTGTTATCGGACAGTTTGTTATCGGACAGTTTAATAAGGCAATCACATTCAAAGCTGTAGTTACGTGCGTGCGTGCGTGCGCTTTTGTGTTTTTAGCGCCTAATTGCCAGTAGGAGGCGCGATGGCCTTAGAATGTTTACATCTCCTTTGAAGGTATTTTAACGCAAATTTTCCCTTTCTTTCATAACTTGACTATTCTTCTTTTCTCGGAAATTGTAAATTTTATGATTAATTGGTAATAAGACTTTGTGTCGTCCAATTCGGTCTGTAATCATACTCGTGATAAACAAATCGGACTCCCGCGATCGGGACCGAATTGGACTCCACTCAGTCCTATTACCATTACTAATTACATACAGCTTTAGGGGCATATAATTCAAAATCGGCACAATGAATATTTTTTCTATTATCAAATTTTGATAAGCATGATAAGACACAACTTTGGCAAAGCTTAAAAAAAATTCTGTACATAGGGTTCAGAGCCACCTTAAATTTTTCAGAACTTTAAGGTGGCTCTGAACCTTATGTACAGAATTTTTAAAACTTTACCAAAAGTTGCATCTTATCGTGCTAATCTAAATTTGGTACTATAAAAAATTTCACCGTGTCGGTTTTGTATTATAAGCCCCTAAAGCTGTAATTAAGCGTGTTGTTAGCAGGTTATATTGTCGCTATGGTAACCCATTGCGCCACGAAAATGATAACCGCGTGTTCACCAATGATTGGGCAGTTTTTTGATACCATGATTGTAGCATCAAGTGATAAAGAATGGTTATAACGACCAGTCAAAATCTAAGTGCTGGAAACTGTTTTGAGCCACCTTAATTCTCAGTTCATTTCTTTGCCGTTCTTTACAAAACAAAAACGTGAGATAGCCACATTCTATACATTCAAGAGGACGATGGCCAATTTCTTAAATTTCTTTTTCGGAATTTGACGCTGTCTTAGGCCCGGTCGCATACGAGTCCTGATAAATTTTCTACTTTGTCTTTAGTGCAAACAATTTTGCAACTGCAACCGGAAATCTAAAAATTTATCAAGAATAGTCAAGGTCGCATTCCATGTGGCATCTGTCACCTAAAGATCAATGTTTGCCGCATCACTTTCCGCGAACCAGTGCACTTTTAATGTAAACATGAATCGAAATCAAGCCTTCTGTATCGCTTCAGTAATATTTCTGCTTCAGAGTATCAGCATTCAACAGCAACAAATGGTTGCATTTTTCATCTTGTACATGAGATGGATAAATTTTAGTTATCAGGCAATGTTTACCACCCGAGAAAGTTTTTTTATCGCCGTGAACGACAGTTGATGACATTTCGGGTCGCGGTTTCCTTTGTTTAAGGGAAATTTTGAAATATCTACCAGCTCCACCCATACTATACGGCGTCTTTTGATCTTTTCAGAAATTTGAAAATTTCTGCTATCACGCAAAAGTCGAGGTCGCATATGAACATGTCGCGTGTTGACAGATTTTGACCCTTATGTAAACAAAACCTCACAGAAATTTCTCATGTGCGACCCGGCCCTTATATATTCTGTTTGGGATATTTGTGACAGTGATAGACAAACTGAATGAGTCTAAATTCTCGCGAGATTCGTAGGTTGAATCAGTGAAGTCGTTTTCTAATCGAAGTTGTCTTTGGCGTTATACAACAACAACAACAACAACAACAATACTTTATTTAACCACGCGATACATAGGAGCGCAAGCGCTCGTTAAAACGTGTGCGTGAACTCAAAATTGTATAAAAGAAAAAGAAGAAATAGGATTATATAATCTATGTAAATATGTAACATACAATAGATGCCTAAAAATGCCGTTGTTGCTTATGCCGTGTTTACATTTGAGCTTTTACCAAGGTAAACAGTTACTAAGGTCAAATTACTTATCCTTGGTACATTCGTTCAGTGTTTATACCGGCTCAAGTAACTCAAGTTGATCTTTCAACATTCGCGCGCGCTGCATTAACAACGTCATGAAATCGAACTTGCACGAGGATCCCACCGCATTGGAACAGGAGCAAATTGAGGTGCCATCATTTTCATAGGCGAGGACCGCATTCCATAATATTGCGGCAAAAATTCAGTTGCTTGATCATACCCAGAGTAAGCATTGTTATATGCGTAGAAACGTGGATACGTTGTGTATGCAGCATCCTCCCAGGTGGCAAAATATATCGACAATAATTACACAACAACGGATCGAAGTTTGTCTAGAGAAAGTTGTAAATAATACTGAGAATGAAAAATACAATGCTTTCTTTTACGCGACGGATTGTTCGCCGTAAGAAGATCGATCCAATTTTTCCATGTTATCTGCCAAGATTGTCAAAACTGGAAAAGAAACGTTTTGTCGCACAATCTGCCCACCGCGGGAAATGAAATATTACGCCGCCACAAGCGGATATATCTGTCATCTTGATATTGGTTACCAACTGTAACCATGCCTGATCACAGGGTAATTACAACTTTTACCTCGGTTAAGTTTCTTTTGTCTTTTAAGGCATTTACCAAAGTATCAGTTGGCGTTTACACACGGAAAATGTTTACCTAGGTAAGTAAACTCTGATACGTCGGTAAACCGTTCAAGTCTAAACACAGCATTAAACTACGTTTTACTGCTTCGGCGGCGAGTGTCTGTCTGCACTTTCGACCATCTGTTTGTTCGGTTGCGTTGTGTTTGGGTGTTTGTTTGCTTTGCACTCGTTTGTCTACTCATTTCTCTGCCGCTCATTCAGCTGTTATTGTTTGTGCAGGGGACATCTGTCACTTATTTAACTCCTATTAAGACTCGAGATGTATTATAAAGCATTGAGAGCCCAAGCTCCTTTGCTTGTAATTAAAATATTTAAAAAATATATTCCCATAGCGTTGGAGGTTTTTCTTCGCTTTGAAACGAAACGAAACATAAACAAATCCTCCACGAAAACATCCACGCAACGCGCGAGTAACATCCGCGGAAGAACTGGGTACCATGTCTAAAAATAATAGCAAAAATATTCTTATAGCAAAATCTGTATCCTTGCAAATTGCAACTATTGGTTCTAAGATTTAAACCCTGTGCTACGCCACGTACAAAACAAAAAGCTAATTAAATCTCATTAGCTGTGGCCAAAATATTTGGAGCAGCAGTACGAGAACCCCAGAAAAGTATACAGAATAAATTAACAAGAAGATCTTTTAGATCTTATAACCGCGCGTTTAAAATTTAACTGTTTGCCTAGCACTACCGTCGGAATGTAGTGCACATTTCAAAGCAGTCATTGATAATTCTTTTCCTACTGTAGACATCACATCACTTGATCAACACAAACTGTATTACTGCACCATCAGTGGTAGCCGTTGACAAATCTCCGATGACGTAATGGTCCTAATCTAGAACTTTCTTCGGCATATGTATGGTCATGAACGATATGAATCACACGATAATAACACTATTAACAACAGCTTTCTTTCTTTAAAGACATGATTAAATTTGATTGGTGTTTTCCACGAGTAAAGGGCTAGCAAAGTAGTCACACAAGTCATGTAATTTAATAATGAAACTCTATCCCGACCGATGTATCGATTTTGGTCACTCCAGTGGCTACAAATTGAAAACGTGACAGAAAATTGGCGTTACTTTCGATTCTCACCAAATTTGGACGGTGGGAAGATCTCATCATTAGCCAATTACAGGCCATTTTTCAGCTCTTTTCGTCACATCCTCCCCACTCGGGAGAATTTTGTCAAGTTAGCCAATTTAGTATGCAAGCCACCGTAATGGTGGTCGCTGTCGGCGAAATGTTTATTTGCTCAAAATTGGGGCAAAATCTTTCGGAGATGGAAGTCAGGACATTTGTAAGGATACAGAAAGTAATATGGGACCAGTTGGTGGCTTCTAAGGATGAATTCATCCAGAAGTAAGCTGTATTTTCGTTTTCGTGCCGAAAGCCATGCGGTGAAATATTGTCGGTTTGTTCTGCTGTCTTGTTCTGTTTTTTCTTTTGGTCATTTTTGTAGCCCGCCGAGGCCATTCTTTCGTCTAAATGAGTTGAAAAAAGTTCGAAAAAGATGTTTCCATTCAAGTTTAAGCTCTCAGGCGATAATTCTGGAGTTTTTTGGCCGAAACGTCGGCTTTGTTATGTTCGTGTTTTTCGGTTGCTATGGGCGACCGTTGCTCCCTTCGTTAGGTCAAGTCTGGGGAGTGAGGTCACAAAAAAATTCTAATTAATTCTGGTTTTGTTCGATTTCGCTGAAATTTTAGCACGATAAAGCTGGATTGTTAAGGAATAGATTTACCTTCTGCCGATGTGTGGTAGCTATTAACGCTAAGGGTTTTGAAGCGATTTTTTTTGCAACGTGTAGGTTCCGCGTGATTTTGTAATCTGAGATTTCTGTTGACCCTGAAGAAACAAGGTTTGGCGAGTAAACATTACAGATTGCGTAATTCAAAGTTGGCCGAGTGGAGATCTGCGTCTGGTCTCCGACAAAAAAAAAAAAAATAAACCAAGGGTAGAACATGAACCGCGCTCGGCCCATGGCCGCGCGGTTAAAAAACAAGAAGATCTGTTAGATCTTATAACCGCGCTTTAAAAATTTAACTGTTTAGGTAGCGCTACAGTTGCAATGCGATACACATTCCAAAGCAGTCCTTGATGATTCTTTTCTTACTGTAGACATCACATCACTTGATCAACACAAACTCTATTATTGCACCATCAGTCGTAGCCGTTGTCTCCCATGACGTAATGGTCTTAATTTGGAACTTTCTTCGGGATATGTATGGGCATGAAGATACGAGCACTAAACTCTATCCCGACCGTAGATTGAAAACGTGACAGAAAATTGGCGTTACTTTCGATTCTCACCAAATTTGGACAGTGGGCTGATCTCATCATTAGCCAATTACAGGCCATTTCTCAGCTCTTTTCGTCATATCCCCCGCTCGGGAGAATTTTGTCAAGTTAGCTCACAGGCGGCCCAGACGTTGTATACGATTAATACGTGACATTATGCTGTTGGCGATTACGTTACAATTTTAGCCGTTTATAAGACAATGTATGAGAATACTTCGAAAATTACTCTAAATGCTACGTGTAGAAAATAATTTGAATAAAATGGCTTACCTTATGTTTGCATTGCGTTGTTTTAATGTCTCTGGGTTCCTGGAGGTGGTTTAGAGCCATTTAGGCGAGTTTTACTTTCTGGCGGTTTGCCTTCTCCTAAAGAGAAACGAAAGGCGGGCGACCCACTGGCCCGACGGCCCGCACTCAAAGCTCTGTAAATTCCACAAAAATGGTCTAATCTCATCAGAATTGTCTCATGGTAGCCGTCGATAACTCTTCTTCCCATTCGGTTTCTCCCAAGGTTTCAAAGTTTATCTTAACCGCCCGAGAATCGCTGGTTTTTCAGCTCTTGCTTTCCATTTCGGCTCCATTTCGATCCGTAACCGATTTTATTATATAGCTAGCTCCGCGAGCGGGCAAGATGAATCAAATCCTGCGCTGTGATTGGCTACCCGAGCGGGCAAGATGGAGCTATCTTGCCCGCTCGGGACTACCCGCCGTGTCCCGCGAGAAAATTTCCCCGAAAACAATATAATAAATCCTTTATTGACCAAGCTTGTTCGGCCAAGATGGCTGGATATTGGCCTCGTTCTTTTTTTGCGAGTTTATGGACCTCGACTCCGTCTCGGTCCATAAACTCGCAAAAAAAGAACTTGACCAATATCCAGCCATCTTGACCTCACACTTGGTCAATAACCCATATATCTTGGGCACAGGATTTGAATTTCTAGCTTAGCGAGCTCGCCAACGTGACAAAGTCGCCTCCAACCGTCGGGAGGCACGGGGCATTGGTCAGTTACTCGTTGCTATCTCTCGCTGCAGTTGACAGTGCTTTTAGGCGCTAAATTCAGCTGAACATTGTTTGTTCCTTGTATTTTTGCAGTTAACAGTGCTTTTAGGCGCTAATTTCAGTTATACACCGCGGCACGGCGCAGTTTCCATAATCAAAAAATGCCCCGTGCCTCTCGACGGTTGGAGGCGACTTTCTCACGATGGCGAGGTCGCTAATCCTGTGCCCAAGATAATCGGTTACGGATCGAAATGGAGCCGAAATGGAAAGCAAGAGCTGAAAAACCAGCGATTCTCGGGCGGTTAAGATAAACTTTGAAACCTTGGGAGAAACCGAATGGGAAGAAGAGTTATCGACGGTTACCCTGAGACAATTCTGACGAGATTAGACCATTTTTGTGGAATTTACAGAGCTTTGAGTGCGGGCCGTCGGGCCAGTGGGTCGCCCGCCTTTCGTTTCTCTTTAGGGGAAAGCAAACCGCCAGAAAGTAAAACTCGCCTAAATGGCTCTAAACCACCTCCAGGAACCCAGAGACATTAAAACAACGCAATGCAAACATAAGGTAAGCCATTTTATTCAAATTATTTTCTACACGTAGCATTTAGAGTAATTTTCGAAGTATTCTCATACATTGTCTTATAAACGGCTAAAATTGTAATGTAATCGCCAACAGCATAATGTCACGTATTAATCGTATACAACGTCTGGGCCGCCTGTGGTTAGCTAATTTAGTATGCAAGCCACCGTAATGGCGGTCGCCCTCACCGAAATGTTTATTTGCTCAAAATTGGGGCAAAATCTTTCGGAGATGGAAGTCCGGACATTTGTAAGGATACAGAAAGTAATTTGGGACCAGTTGCTGGCTTCTAAGGCTGAATTTTTCCAGAAGTAAGCTGTATTTTCGTTTTCGTGCCGAAAGCCACGCGGTGAAACATTATCGGCTTGTTATGCTCTCCTGTTCTGTTTTTTCTCTTGGTCATTTTTGTAGCCCGCCGAGGCCAGTCTTTCGTCTAAATGAATTGAAAAAAGTTCGAAAAAGATGTTCCCATTCAAGTTTAAGCTCTCAGGCGATAATTCTGGAGTTTTTTGGCCGAAACGTCGGCTTTGTTATGTTCGTGTTTTTCGGTTGCTATGGGCGACCGTGGCTTCCTTTGTTAGGTCAAGTCTGGGGAGTGAGGTCACAAAAAAATTCGAATTAATTCTGGTTTTGTTCCATTTCGCTGAACTTTTAACACGATAAGGCTGGATTGTTAACGAATAGATTTACCTTCTGCCGATGTGTGGTAGCTATTAACGCTGAAGTGATATATCGCTTCGAAATCAGGGTTTTGAAGAGATTTTTTGCAACGTGTGGGTTCGGCGTGATTTTGTAATCGGTTTTTGTTGACCCCGAAGGAAAAAATATCCGGAAAAGGTCGTTTCATCGACGATTCAAAGGAATATAAATATGTATATGTTCCGAGCGAAATTTCTGCTGAAAAAATATAATTTTTGACGAACGCTGGGTTTTTAATTTTTTCCCGCGAAAGTCAGTATCGGAGATGAGATTTATTTAAAATGTTTCAACAGCTTTGGGCGAGTAAACATCACAGGTTGCGTGACTCAAAATTTGGCCGAGTGGAAGCTTGGGTCTGGTCGCAGACAAAACTGCGAAAAAAAAAAACCACGGGTAAACCATGAACCGCGCTCGGCCCATGGCCGCGCGGTTAACAAGAAGATCTGTTAGATCTTATAACCGCGCTTTTAAAATTTAACTGTTCGCTTAGCACTACCGTCGGAACGCAGTGCACATTCCAAAGCAGTTATTGATGATTCTTTTCTTACTGTAGACATCACTTGATCAACACAAACTGTATTATTGCACCATCAGTGGTAGCCATTGACAAATCTCCGATGACGTAATGGTCTTAATCTTTGTAGAACTTTCTTCGGGATATGTATGGGCATGAGCGATATGAATGACACGATAATAACACTATTAACAACAGCTTTCTTTCTTAAAAGTCATGATTAAATTTAATTGGTGTTTTCCACGAGTAAAGGGCTAGCAAAGTAGTCACACAAGTCATATAGTTTAATAATAAAACTCTATCCCGACCGATGTATCGATTTTGGTCACTCCAGTGACCACAGATTGAAAACGTGACAGAAAATTGGCGTTACTTTCGATGATCTCATCATTAGCCAATTATAGGCCATCTTTCAGCTCTTTTCGTCATATCCCCCCCTCGGGAGAATTTTGTCAAGTTAGCTAATTTAGTATGCAAGCCACCGTAATGGCGGTCACCGTCGACGACATGTTTATTTAATAATAAATAAATAATAATAAATAAATATTTATATAGCGCCTATCCATGCCTGCTCTAGGCGCTGTACAATTCGCCAAAATGATCTGTACTAATCTTAATAATTAAAAATGTGCATTTAAGAAAGTAATAGAAAGTAAAAATCGCTAAGAATAATAAGTTTTCTTAAAAAGATGAGTTTTGAGTTTAGATTTAAAAGAACTTAGATTGTCACATGAGCGGATAGAAACAGGTAGACTGTTCCAAAGTTCAGGAGCGGAAACAGCAAAAGCTCGAGAACCATATGTCTTCAGGTAAAAATTTGTGGGGTTAAGAAGTAATAAGTGTGATGATCGGAGGATTCTGGAAGGTTGGTAGTACGCTACTAGATCTTGAATGGAGACAGGAGATTGTTGATGAAGAGCCTTAAAGGTAAGTAACATAATCTTGAATTTAATGCGTTCAGAAATAGGAAGCCAGTGTAATTCTTTCAGTATTGGAGTGATGTGGTCGTACTTTCGGGAACAGGTGATAAGTCGGGCAGCGGCGTTCTGAACAGACTGGAGCTTTTTTAAAGCACACTTCGGTACATTGTACAAAAGAGAGTTGCAGTGGTCGAGTTTGGAAGACACAAAAGCATGGACCAGGATCTCGGTGGTTTTCGTAGATACGAATTTCCTTATCCGGGAGATGTTGCGCAGATGATAAGAGGCTGATTTACAAATAGAACTGATATGCGGAAGCATAGTCATGGTACTGTCAAATATCACACCGATGTTTCTAGCAAATTGAGATAGCTGAATTATGTCTTGACCAAAACGGATTGGTGGTAGAGACTGCTGCGGGTTGTGTTTCGAGTATAGATAAAGAAGTTCCGTCTTGTCCTTATTCAGTTTTAGCTTGTTAAGAGACATCCACTTGTCAAGATCAGACAAACATTCCTCAATTTTTCCAACTGCATTAGTTAATTCGACGTCGTTGTTTGTTGAAAAAGGGATATATAACTGAGTATCGTCAGCGTAGAAGTGAAATTGCATTTCGTGGTACCGTAGAATGTCAGCCAGTGGTGCAGTATAAAGTAAGTACAGGATAGGCCCTAGGACCGAACCTTGGGGGACTCCACATTTAAGCTCACGAGACTGTGATTTTTTTCCATCGATTAAGGTAAATTGTGTGCGGTTTGTAAGATAGGAACGAAACCATTCAAGGGCAGTGCCACAGATTGAAAACTTGGATTTCAGTCTTGTTAGAAGAATGTCGTGATCAACAGTGTCAAAAGCAGCAGATAGATCAAGCAGCAGGAGTATAACACAGTGACGATCGTCAATGGCACGCAAAATATCATTGTGTACACGTACAAAATTGGGGCAAAATGTTTCGGAGATGGAAGTCAGGACATTTGTAAGGATACAGAAAGTAATTTGGGGCCGGTTGCTGGCTTCTAAGGCTGAATTTATCCAGAAGTAAGCTGTATTTTCGTTTTCGTGCCGAAAGCCGTGCGATGAAATGTTATCGGCTTGTTCTACTGTCTTGTTCTGTTTTTCTCTTGGTCTTTCTTTTAGCCCACCGAGGCCAGTCTTTCGTCTAAATGAGTTGAAAAAAGTTCGAAAAAGATGTTTCCATTCAAGTTTAAGCTCTCAGGCGATAATTGTGGAGATTTTTGGGCGAAACGTTCGGCTTTGTTATGTTCGTGTTTTTCGGTTGCAATGGGCGACCGTTGCTTCCTTTGTTAGGTCAAGTCTGGGGAGTGAGGTCACAAAAAAATTCGAATTAATTCTGGTTTTGTTCCATTTCGCTGAAATTTTAACACGATAAGGCTGGATTGTTAACGAATAGATTTACGGCCTGCCGATGTGTGGTAGCTATTAACGCTGAAGTGTTATATCGCTTCGAAGTCAGGGTTTTGAAGAGATTTTTTTGCAACGTGTGGGTTCGGCGTGATTTTGTAATCGGAGGTTTTTGTTGACCCCGAAGGAAAAAATATCCGGAAAAGGTCATTTCATCGACGATTCAAAGGTATATAAATATGTATATGTTCCGAGCTAAATTTCTGCTGAAAAAATATAATTTTTGACAAACGCTGGGTTTTTAATTTTTTTCCCGCGAAAGTCAGTATCGGAGATGAGATTTATTAATGTTTCAACAGCTTTGGGCGAGTAAACATCACAGGTTGCGTGACTCAAAATTTGGCCGAGTGGAAGCTTGGGTCTGGTCGCCGACAAAACTGCGAAAAACAAGAAGATCTGTTAGATCTTATAACCGCGCTTTTAAAATTTAACTGTTCGCTTAGCACTACCGTCGGAACGCAGTGCACATTCCAAAGCAGTCATTGATGATTCTTTTCTTACTGTAGACATCACATCACTTGATCAACACAAACTGTATTATTGCACCATCAGTGGTAGCCTTTGACAAATCTCCGATGACTTAATGGTCTTAATCTAGAACTTTCTTCGGGATATGTATGGGCATGAACGATATCAACGACACAATAATAACACTATTAACAACAGCTTTCTTTCTTAAAAGTCATGATTAAATTTAATTGGTGTTTTCCACGAGTAAAGGGCTAGCAAAGTAGTCACACAAGTCATAAAAAAACCCTATCCCGACCGATGTATCGATTTTGGTCACTCCAGTGACCACAGATTGAAAACGTGACAGAAAATTGGCGTTACTTTTGATTCTCACCAAATTTGTCGTATCCCCCCGCTCGGGAGAATTTTGTTAAGTTAGCTAATTTAGTATGCAAGCCACCGTAATGGCGGTCGCCGCCGGCGAAATGTTTATTTGCTCAAAATTGGGGCAAAATCTTTCGGAGATGGAAATCAGGACATTTGTAAGGATACAGAAAGTAATTTGGGACCAGTTGCTGGCTTCTAAGGCTGAATTTATCCAGAAGTAAGCTGTATTTTCGTTTTCGTGTCGAAAGCCACGCGATGAAATATTATCGGCTTGTTCTGCTGTCTTCTTCTGTTTTTTCTCTTGGTCGTTTTTGTAGCCCGCCGAGGCCAGTCTTTCGTCTAAATCAGTTGAAAAAGGTTCGAAAAAGATGTTCCCATTCAAGTTTAAACTCTCAGGCGATAATTCTGGAGATTTTTGGCCGAAACGTCGGCTTTGTTATGTTCGTGTTTTTCGGTTGCTATGGGCGACCGTTGCTTCCTTTGTTAGGACAAGTCTGGGAAGTGAGGTCACAAAAAAATTCGAATTAATTCTGGTTTTGTTCGATTTCGCTGAAATTTTAACACGATAAAGTTGGATTGTTAACGAATAGATTTACCTTCTGCCGATGTGTGGTAGCTATTAACGCTGAAGTGTTATATCGCTTCGAAGTCAGGGTTTTGAAGAGATTTTTTTGCAACATGTGGGTTCGGCGTGATTTTGTAATCTGAGGTTTCGGTTGACCCCGAAGGAAAAAATATCCGGAAAAGGTCATTTCATCGACGATTCAAACAAATATAAATATGTATATGTTCCGAGCTAAATTTCTGGTGAAAAAATATAATTTTTGACGAGCGCTGGGTTTTTAATTTATTCCCGCGAAAGATGAGATTTATTGTTTCAATAGCTTTTGGCGAGTAAACATCACAGGTTGCGTGACTCAAAATTTGGCCGAGTGGAAGCTTGGGTCTGCTCGCACCGAAGTCGAAAAAAAAAAACCACGGGTAAACCATGAACCGCGCTCGGCCCATGGCCGCGCGGTTAAAAAAAAACCACGGGTAAACCATGAACCGCGCTCGGCCCATGGCCGCGCGGTTAATAAAAAAAAATAAACCAAGGGTAGAACATGAACCGCGCTCGGCCCATGGCCGCGCGGTTAACAACAGCATTTGGCTTCATTAACATAAACTAAAGCGGTAGGCAAGCACAAAGACGGACCGACCTTGAATGACCTCTGTTTCCCGCCTCTTCGTCGCGCTTTCGGAATATTAATTGCCAACGTACTAGTTGGTTGTCTTTAAAAGTGGACAAGACATAATTAAAATTTAGAAACGTTCTGTGTTTAAAATAGTTGACAAATAGTGAATAAAAAGCGCGATCGCTGAAATAACTACGGTAACAAGTGTGAACTAGAAAAAATTAAAATTAAAAACAAGAAGATACTTGCGAGGAAATAAAATGCAAATATGGAGTTCATAAAAGAATAGTATATTGTCTAACTAATTGTGGTATGCCTGGATTCCAAAGTCTTCCTCACGCGAAAATTTCCCACGTCAATTCGTCAGAAATTACACATTCTTATTGCACTCTGATAACGTGTCCGCCTGGAAAATATTTATTCAAGAATAAACGCGCAGCTAAAAATATTTTATTCAAGACTACAACTGTGATTTAAATAGGAATTGTCTGGAGTTAATGCTTATTATCTTTTTATATAAGTTCCTTATCTTTCCCGCTGTTATTCGACTTAAGGGTCCCTGGCACAATCCGTTAAAAACGGCACGCAACAATTTGAACCAAACGAAGTGTTTAATATCGACGCAGTGGTTTGCTTGTCACAGACACTCCAATGCTAGCGCCCTGACTGCCATAGTCGCTGCATAGTAAAGTTTTGACTTTGTGCCGATATTTAATAAGGTTGTCGTTTTCTCTGGGGAGTCAGGATTAGATGACAAGAATTAATCAAATTAACTAACATGATCACGAATGTCATGCATGCAATATGTACTAGCCTTGGTGATTTCGCTCACTGGATTTCAAAGTAAGAGAGAAGAAATAATCTTGTTTCATGTAAGTACACCAAATTTTGCTGAATACCTACCGTTGTAACAAACCACATGTATACAGTATGTGTAACTACCGAACAGTCACGCTTTATTTTAACTATTTTTATTCATTATTGCAGACTTTGGCCCATACCTTGTAGTTGTTAACTTTCCCTTGGTGGTTGACTTCAGAACACAAAACCATATGCAAGGAAAGGCCGGCCTGTGAAGTTAAGCGCGAATCGCTCAACGAGGGTTCATGTCGTCGGTGCTTATACGATTGTGGTTTAGGAAAAGAAAAATTCAACCGACACAGCTAAATAA
Source organism: Orbicella faveolata (assembly GCF_042242905.1). Classification (NCBI taxonomy): domain Eukaryota; kingdom Metazoa; phylum Cnidaria; class Anthozoa; order Scleractinia; family Merulinidae; genus Orbicella; species Orbicella faveolata. The sequence continues at coordinate 9,600,301 of NW_028301576.1, forward strand.
TACATACTTGTGGAATTAAGATGCTCATTCCAAAAGAAGAAGACTGCAGCCAAGAACAGCATCAAAATTTGTCGACTGATAGGGCATGCTAGACTTTCGATCAACAAGGAATGTGCAAGCCCTTTGAAATGTATACCATCTAACGACTTCTTGAAATTTAAGGCGCGTAAAAAAACAATTGTTGTATAATTCTTTGAATTTGACATGACCTCTTCGAGTTTTCTCGGAAAATGACGGGTCATTGAGCTCAACCATTGGCCACAATAATCACCTGTCAATCAAATCCGTTTGTATGTTAACCATTTTGTAACGCAACGTGACGTTGGAGTGTCTTCTGGCTGTGAATTCGTCCATGTCATGTTGTTCTGCTATGTATATGTGAGGATCATCAGGATCACGGTCTTGGTGGGATCGGGTGTTGTCGTCCCTTTTTAAATGTAATATTTGTTTGTTGTATTTTTTGTCTCCAGCACTTAAGATTGGGATACGATACTGCAAAGCAAAATGCAGTGAAAAGAATACACATGATTACATCCCCCCCGGGGGGACCGGGGGCAGACGGGGCAGCCCTTTCTGCCTGTTTGGACGGCGACGCTGTTTGATTTGTGCCCTGCTGGTCGGCGCGTTCTGTCAAGTTTGAATTACACGCCAATGTGCTTCTGTTGTGAGACTCCCTTGTTTCCCTTAAGTGACGACGGTTCTGTCGACATCTAGCGCCATCTTCAGTACTCATTTCGTACAAAGTCCGAGTCATACAGGTTTGTCCACCCTCGCTTTGACGGCCTCGTTAGCTAGTCTACAAGGGGGAATTAAACGCACCGTATCTCATCTCACCTAGCTGAAGTTGTCTGCCAATTCTCTGCCAATTCACCATCTGCCAATTCTACCGGCTGAAACTGTCTGCCAATTCGATTCAAAATACAGTAGAGGAAATTAGAACATAAAATCATTTAAATATCTTTAACAACTGTTAAAAAACATTTTCTAGCTGCATTCAAAGCTATTAAGTTGCGCCAAACGCTCACGTAGATTTGTAAAAAAATGCTGTGAATATCCTTTGTTCAGAAGTGAATAACTCGTTGCGTGACTTTTCAATTGACACCAACGTGGTATCGTTTTAAAGCTTACCATCTTATTAGTCCATCGCAACGGCTTCTACACCCATCTCAACGCAATTACTATCGAAAAATTCCACCCGAACATCGTGCTTTAATAACATACACAGTTGTACTGGCTTTTCCGGAAGTGAATAACTCGTCACGCGACTTTTCAATTGACACCAATTTGGTATCATTTTAAAGCTTACCGTATTGTAAGTCCATCTCAACGGCTTTTACACCCATCTCAACGCAGTTACTATCGAAAAATTCCACCCGAACATCGTGCTTTAATATAATATACACACTTGTGCTGGCTTTTGTGGAAGTAAATAACTCGTCACGTGGCTTTTCAATTGACACCAACTTGGTATCATTTTAAAGCTTACCTTATTGTAAGTCCATCTCAACGGCTTCTACACCCATCTCAACGAAATTACTATCGAAAAATTTCACCCGAACAAGGTGCTTTAATAACATAAACACTTGTGCTGACTTTTCTCTGGAAGTAAATAACTCGTCACGTGACTTTTCAATTGACAGCAACTTGGTATCATTTTAAAGCTTGCCTTATTGTAAGTCCATCTCAACGGCTTCTACACCCATCTCAACGCAATTACGATCGAAAACTTTCACTCGAACATCGTGCTTTAATAACATACACACTTGTACTGGCTTTTCCGGAAGTGAATAACTCGTCACGTGACTTTTCAATTGACACCAACTTGGTATCACTGTAAAACTTACCATCTTATTAGTCCGTCTGAACGGCTTTTACACCCATCCTAACGGGCTTTCTAAAACACAGACATAACTTTTGGTCAGCGGCATATTTTTGCATTTTTCTTAATGTAAGTAAGAATAAAAATTATTGGAAAGAAAACGGAAAGGCAGAGTAGGTTCTGATTACAACCATTGAGCGCGCGTTAGATGCAACTAAACACCGTTAAATAGGGGGATCAATTTGGGGTTTTCCTTTCGAGCGTACCAGTCTCTTGGGTGTAGGCTGTTTACGATTGCTTCTTCTCTGAACCTTGGCAACCTCCCTTCTCTGCCTCTTTTCTTCAATGACGGAATCCCATTCAATGCCATACGGTGTCTTGGTTGGCACATTTATCCCCAGACCGATCCCTGTCGCCATCTCGTACGAGCACTTTTCCAAGTCCATAATGATTTTCCTCACTGCCTCAAAAATAAGAACGGTATTGACATAATAGCACTGGTCCGGGATATATTCCGGCAAGTCGTACTTCAAGAAAGTATCCATACATGCCATAAGTGGGACAAAGCCTTTTCTTTCAGGAGGCGTGCTGAACGGAGTGCTTAAGAACTGAAGCAGTGTTAGTCACACCTGAATCGTCTTGATGTTTCAGTTAGTTTTGGAGGGGTCAATCCCGGGGGTAGGTCCCGCATAAAACGGACGGGAATGCTCGTCGGAAATTTTGAAAAGAACTCCTAAAAGTTACCAAGATCTTGTTTTGTGGGGGTAGCGTGATATGGTTTTCACCCCTAAGAGGTACCGATTCTAAAACAACACATAATCTCCTGTCATATTTTGAGACCTTTAGAAGCTGAACCCCTAACCGCGTTTTTAACCCCTAAAAGGTACGGGTAGCACCCCGGTCCTTTTTATATGGGAGTTCCCTCCCCCCCCCCGTCGCCTACGTTGCACTATACCGGCGGTTTAGACTGTCTGCGACGCAGGCTACTTCCGCGGGGATCAATGTTATGCTTATGGTCAGCTAGAGTCAGAGTAATTAGAGTTTAGTTAATAGTTATTAATTAGTATTAATTTTGTGTAGAATGTAGAGATATATCTGACAAATGCATATCATTGTCTGATTGTGGCTCTGTTACACAGATTGAGTCACACACATACATGTTTGCCTTACATGGTGTCACTCATTATGATATAGTCACGCATTGGTCAACTTATACTTGAAAGTATAAGTTGAGGTCGACACAGACTAGGGAGCATGTTGCAGGGACATGAAGCGATTGACAAATTGCAGCAACAGTTTTCATGTGTGACATGCCTGTTTTTGCGAAAACGTTTTGTTGCGGGGACAAACTTTTGTCCTCGCAACATCTTGCATGAAATTCAGCTGGTCTGAATTCGTGCCTCTTGAAGCAGTGACAAAATGACCTCAATTTTCAGTGTCGCATCGTGTACACTAATCTTGCAAACTGTGTCCACTACGACACATTTTTGTGCCTCAATCCGCTTCGTGTGCACCAGCTTGCGTGCTGTCCCTGCCCGGGGGGGGGGGCACTACGATATATGGGCTATATAGGTATGTGCCGCTGTGAAGGGTATGGTTTTCAAGCAGTTTACTCTAGGATAGGGTATATAAATCAGAGCGTTTGGGTCTAGAATAGGGTATCATTTTTCACAAAACTGACTTTTTGGTTGAAGATTTTACCTAGACTAAGGAAACCAGTAATTGCCACTCAAAAATATAAAAAAATCAAATCAGCAAGTTTAAATTTACGCAAATCAGCCTCAACAGTATCGATAGACGGGGGATTTGGGGAGTTTACTCTAGTATAGGGTAGTAAAATTCAGCTGAACTAGCTCTGGTATAGGCTAAGCTTCCAGGGTCCCAGCGGCACATGCCACCCAGAAATTCCCAAAGTACCTCCCCCGGGTGTCCCTGCAACATGCGTCTCACAAGTACACACGAAGGGGCTAGTCTTCGCTTTAACACGTCCCTGCATTTTGTCCGCTAGTGTTTGCCGATCTTAACGAATGCTTGTTCCAGAGTTTTCTTCAAGGGTTCAAAATCTAATAACGTTTTGATGACCACTGGTGCCCGCTTTTTTTGTTAACTGGCGACGTTTTGCTTGACAGAGAGGAAGGCTTTGAACTGTAGCAGGCTTAATAGATCTTGTTTGAGCCGCTAATAGATTAAGGTTTTCCTCTATAAAAAAATAAATAAATAGATACAGTTTGATTTCTAGTTAATGCGACGCTTGATTATTTAAAGAGATCGAGCTACCAGCGAGATTTCCCAGCAATCAGCCAAGCTCATGTACGTTGGTTGTGTGTTGGCTCTTCAAACAGCACTTAACTTGGTCTTGTGGATAAACCGCTGTTCAACAGTCTGGTAAATTGCCAAATCCGTTTTATGTGCTGGATAGGTTTTCCATTAGATCAAGGTATCGGGAAAGTAATAATCATTTTTTTTTTTTTTTTGTATGTTTGGCCTTCTTTTCATTGTATATCGGTAACTTAATTTTACTTTATGAATAAACAAATTATCCAGGATTGTCCTACACTTTATGTTTTCGCACTTGCCATGTTTTCTTCAGTTTTGTGCCCAGGCAGGCCCTAGGGTATGTACTACGCATGCGTAGGAAGATAACTGAAGTGTAGAGATATACGTTATTGATTACTAACTTAAGCAGAGACAATTTGCTATTTTTTGTTTTACACAAAAAATTCTTGTATTTTAAACCTTACAAAAAAATATTTGAATTTTGTAAGACTTGGTGGGGAGGAGGGGGTTGGGGATAGGGGGTGTACTCGCTTGACTCGTAACTCACGGCTATGCGGCCCGCACAAAATTCCAAAGAATTAAGGGTCTGTCCACAGAGTGGAGTGCGTGTAATTTACAACAATAAGATTTCACATAATGAATATGCCTAATATAAGGTGTTACGATCCACCAAGAATTTTTCTGTCACGCCATGGTCGAGGCAAGTCACGTGATACATCACAGTGTTGGAGGAAGACACGTGCGTGGCCTTCAATGTTCACGTGCGCTGAGCCGATAACAATCATCGACAGTTTTGGTTTAGGAGCCAGTAAGTTCGTTTCACACACACACACACACACAATGGACATCGTTGAAATACGGCTAGTGCTGAAAAATTCTTGAAGAATTCTAATTCCCATTAAGTAGTGCTGAATCTGTGTCGAGGTTTGACACTCTCGGAAACGTTTCCTCGGAAATCGTTCTGATTGAGTTTGTTTTGTTTGTGTTTTGATTTTGGTTTTGTGTTGCCTTACTGTGGTTTTTCTGGGGGTGGGGCGGGGGGGGATGGTGAGTGGGATACCAATTCGCTGCGGTGAACATGCTTGAATCGTAAAATATAAAAGCCTTTAATAAGAAGCCACCCAACGCTTCCAGTTTTGGTTGAGTTTTTCGCTTTGTTTGGTACGTCTAGTTGGTTTTTATTTTAATCGAAAAGTCGTGTTTGAAGCTTTCTACTCTAAGTACATGGAATGCTGAAACCTGCTATCCATCCAGGACTGGACTAGAAAATCTCAAGCCTCGGCCTTGCTGTATTAACCTCGCTATCACTCGGTCAATACGGCAAGGTCTCTGATTGAGATTTTCCCGTAAAGACCTCACTCTTGGTTAATAAGTAGTAGATAATAAACTAGACTAGTTTCATTATTTTTAATAGTCTACTGTACTTACAAAGTCGTTCAAACGACCGCAACTCCAATTCATTTGTGGTCTTTTCGTCTTGTTTAGCGGGGGAGGGCCTTGCTTTCCCCCGCCCAGCCCACACGCAAATGAAGGAAAGCTGAGGGAGGATTCTAAGTTAGCATAAAACCTAACTTCCTTTCACTAAAAAAAGTTCTTCATCATTGTGGAAAACTCCACGACACGGGATTACATTATGACTTCCTCACAGTATATCATGTGCAGGTGGTGTTTTGAAAGGGTAAGCAGTTTGCGTAGATGGACAGGACTGTCACCTTAAAAAACATTGCAATTATCTCATTGCATTCGTTGTCAAAACTTATTTGTTTCTTCTTACTAAAAGCAGCCCATGAAGTCTTTTTACTGTGACATATTTTTGCCACGTTGATTCACACTTGCCAATAGGCCCTTTCAAGTACAACGCACCTGTCGCAAAGGTATAGATTACAAAAAAAGAAGGAAGATCTAGATAAAAATGAAGGAAAAAGGATATCTGTCGTTCCATTTAGCTAATAACGTTGTCAATGTTCCAATTTCTTGGAAATGTGAAATTTGTCATGATGGCTTTTTCTTTGAGAAATTGTCAAGCAATTTTCAATAACAATTTATTGATTTATAGTGCGCTTTTTAACAAACCAGGTGATCAAAAGTCCCAATAGGACAAAAGCAAGCTAAAAAAAGCTACAGCATAAATTGAAGCAATTATTTCTTTACATTTGCTATAAAGTTCTCCAACTGAACTATCTTTAGAACTGTTCACATGATTGCCAAGAAATGTTCATTCGCAATTTGAGTAAGGCTCGTGGCGAGAGCTTTCACATTGTGCCGTTAATGCTTTTTATGATCTTTGCGAACAATTATTAAGGCTGGTATAAAGCAAGGTTTGTTTCACATAGACAGACACCCCATGATTATGAAGATTTCCCAAGTGTTTTACAGTAAAATGTTCCAAATGCCTTTAAAATGCCTTAAAATGCCTAAATGAAATGCACGACTCGCCGAAAACTTGATTAAACATATGATTGTCCAAGGTAGCCGGAAGAGGGGAAAACTCCAGTACTTTAAAGAGTAGTTTTTAATTAAGTAATGTTAGTAGTCTGAGAAGATTATCAGGATTAGAACTTGCGTTTTCCAAACCATAATTTATATAGAGAAACAATGGTAAATAATTGCTTCATAACAAAAAGCTCAAAATTGCAACGAAAGGTTCTTTCAAAAGCTGTTTACTGAATTTGTCTTCACGAGAAAAAGGAAATGCACTTTTTGATATCATATTAAGTTTTTCTAACCTTATCTTTCTTGTGTATAACGGTTATTTGTAGTTTTGATAAAAACATAAGGATCCTACCCACCTTGAAAACGAGAGTGTTTGTGAGCTGTCAGTGTTACTGCAAGAGGCACAATAACCGTTTTGAAGACAAACTTTGCCGGAGTTAACACCAAAAAATATAAATATGACGGCAACTTAAGATACTTTCCAAAACGCGTGAATTGAGACAAGAATATGAGATGTTGGTAACCGCGATCAAGACCCCATTAATGGCTTCCTGTCTTTATCGTGTATTCAACTTACTACACAATAATTGTCAATGCAGCTGACAGTGTGTTTAAATTAGAATCTTTTACCGGCTGTTTCCAGGTTTGGACCACTCAGGAACGTTCTCTGAAACACTTCCGGTCAATCACACGGACAGTGAGTCACGGTGCCGTTCCGTTTATCTGCGATCAAAACATGGCGTTTCGACAACTACTTTCCCCATTATCGGATGCAAATGAGCAAATAAACGGAGTAGGCAGTTGACATACAGTATTAAGAAAATTCTAAACGTGAAAATGCGAATAATACGACAAATAATGTTCGCTAATTACACAAAAGGGTTTGCTCGACTGGTGTCATCTCGGTTGTTAATGTTGTTAACTAGGGGTGGCGAATGGTCCTTTAAAAACCCATGGTCTCGCAAAATTTTCGTCGAATTTCACGGGTCTCGCAGTCTCGTTTTTTAGCGGTTATGTGCGTCTCACAGTCTCGATTTTTCTCACAAAGCTGTCTCGCAGTCTCGATTTTTTTCAAGGCTGAGAAAGTCGTTTAGTACCGAGTTGTTTAAATTATTTTTGTTGATAAAGTTAAATGACATCACAACATCTTAGAACCTGAACGTCTCGAGCTCGCATTTAAAATTAACATTTTAAAGAGCTTCAAAGTCTCGGTCTCGCAATTGAAGAAATCAAAATGTCTCGGGATCGCAAAGCCGAAAAACGCTAATCTCGTCGTCTCGCAAAGTCTCGCATTTACCATTCACCACCCCTTTAAGGGGGTCTTTTACTCTCAGATATAAATTTTTCTCCAGAAAACCATTTTTTTGGAACATGGAGATTCAACATCCCTGTCCATTTGTAAATCGTATTTTGAAACGATTTTCCTCTAATTACTCCTGAATTTACGTGTAAATTAAGAAATTTGAACACCTCTAGCTATATTTCAACATAGCAACATCCATAGCAACCATTGTTTACAGTCTAAAAGTACTCACAAAATGGATTCAATTCAATACATTTTAATGATACTTTACACAAACGCTTTAAAGATGTGTAGTTATGAGAATTTTGCAGCATGGTCTTGAACATTATTTCTTCTACCATCTTATACGCTCCTTATACTTGGATAACATTTCTATGACTGGTGTGTATTCGGGTGTTCAATGAAACATTTATGTAAAACCTTTAAATGTACCCCTCCCCCTGCCCCTAACCTCCCCCCCCCCCCCCCCGCTAGTTCACAGGGCTAATTTTGGCTCTCGGAGACCGAAGTAAAACTTTAAAGCCTTATTTCTCAAAATGACCAAATAGACGGATCATCAATATCTCGCACACAATATCTCCACTGGGTTTTAACCGAATATTGTCAAATTTTCAACATTGATGAAGGACACAATTATCTAGGTCTTAAACCTCCAAAATTTGCAATTTATGAAATTTTTTCCTGTTATTTAGTTAATATAGTTAATATTAGTTAATATTAATACACTTTTTCAACATTTCACGAGAAAACCCCCCTCAAAACACTGTTTTCTGAGGTTTATCTCCTGGACAACTTGCTTATGGACAGGATGAACTTAATTCCATACTTCTCGAACCATTCATTATTACGTTATCGTGTTTATAATGAACACCACCAGGAGCCATAATCGGGGACGGAGACCGTAAGCGCGCGCCATTTCTGGTATTGGGGTTGTCCCCATGATATGGGACAATAATTCTATTTTTAGAACAAATTGCGCCATCGCCTGCGGCACACGCGCATACATGCTGCGAGGATTTTTGCGGATGTCGCGTGGGGGAAACGGCGTCTGAAATTCCCGAAATTTTTCATGTTTTTGCCCCACAACTCAACGCGTTTACGTCCGTTGGAATTTTGCTTAAGTATTTTCGTCGTAAGCTGCTCCAGTTTGAGCGAAGTAAGACAGTGTCGAATTTAGGTATGTTCCGCTGTAAGCTTATATATATCGCCGACCAAGTTGTGTTCCGACGGATGCTTCTTTTACATGAGCTGTACATTACTACAATTTAAATTTCACATATGTTGAAGATTAACAGCTTTTCCATGACACAGCAAAAAACTAGCTGGATATATTTAGATATAGCAGAGCTTCAGGACTTCATAGCTTCCTAGCTCCTCTTGCCACACGCTTGCGAGGAATTTGTCAGTCTCTCGCGACCGACAAGTGAAACAAAATAATTGCTAGTTTGCGTTTCGCTTGAATTGTAAGCAACGCTTGATGTTTCATCAAGGGCCAATAACTTTTATTTTACGTCCATAGATACTGCTCAGTTTTATTCGTGTAAAAATCCAGTAAATTCTCTGTTTTCGATGAATGAGAGCGCCCGCCGATGCGTGTTTTGTACAGTCAGTAAACATGACAAATTGTACTTCCGCCGCACTTTCGTGTGAAAGCGTACATCGAACTCAAACAATAACTCTATAGTTTTTAAATATGTTTAAGATTGATAAATTTTTGAGAACATATTTAAAGCTAAGCTGAAAATATGGGAATAAAGCAAAAATAATCAGCAAAGTTACGATGACGCTTTCTTTAATCAACTTGGAATAACGGTTTCGATTTTGTTGATCGAGTTATCAAAACTCCTTGTCTATTTTCATTTTTGCAGTGTAAAACTTCATTATGCTTATGTTGAAGAAACACACATGATATTAGTAGCCTTTTTTGCGTTCGTGAAATTTGTTACAGCATCTCAGCACAAAAGATAACGAAAGAAATCTTTGTCAAGATTTGCTGACAATTGAAAACACCGACTCGGAATTGAAAGTGCACGAGCTGCACTATGCAAATGAGCTAATTGTACGCGTCAGACTTTCCTTTCAAAAACTTTTGCAAACTCACCAAACAAGCAGAAACAATAAGAAACCATCAAAACAGGTTTTGTTATGATTAAGCATTGTCTGAGAAACTCACAAATTAACTCGATACCAGAGTAGAGAGTTTTCTTGCTATATTCTTAAGTCAGAGCTGAACGCAAAAACATACGCGTAAGCTTACGACTAGCGTGAGCAGATCTTATTATTCATTCCCAGCGCGAGATTGAAGTCTTGTTTTCGACCCTGAAAACCCACCTTTTCTCTTAGCTCAGAACATAAAACTACATATAAGCGCCCTGGTTCGTATTCCTTGCCTTATTCCCTGCCACCGCTGTGAAAAATCTGCAAGACAATCTCGCAACTCTCACCATTTGATCAGGCAACGTGACAACATCCACGCGAGAGCCCCCGACATGTGCGTGAATCCGCGCGGGTATATGACGTCAGGATGGTGCAATTTGTTCTAAAAATAGAAAAATTGTCCCATATCATAGGTGCGTGCGAATCCCGAGACTTCCGGTCTCCGTCCCTGATTATGGCTCCTGACACCACTTTTTAACACTAAGGAGCTAGTTATTCATTAACTATCGTGGCACGTGAGCTGGAAAAGCTCATTTTTGAAGTCAGAGTGCAAAGTCCTTTAACGTGATACCAAAACTGTTCCACAGAGTTGTTTTGCAAAAAAAAAAAAATTTTAGGTATAAGACCACCTTAACTGGTCTCGTATTTTTGATGAAGAGCATTCAACAAATGATTGAGATGTTCTCTGAGATTTCCCCAATGGATTTTCTTCGCGTTGACTCTCTCGACCAACACTCTTCCTTTCGTTTTTTACTCCCTGCGTTTCGCGTTGTTCCGTCCAGTTAACTTAGTTTTCTTGTGCTAGAAGTTAGACCTTGCTAAACAGAACTTGGTTGTTTCGAACTCCTTGGCTTTTTTTGAACTCGAAACTATTTCCCTTAGGATACTTCGAACTATTTTTGTTTCCTTTGAGTGATTATAATTATAGAGCTTCAACACTTTTAGCTACTTATCAATAACACTTTCAGTCTTTGAGAGTAGCGCAGAATATTGTTTTTCTGGCCGAGACTGAATATTAGGCTGGAAATATTCTTGTGAATATTCTTAGATTATAGCGTATGGCATGTCTGTTGTCGAACGTGTTTGGTGTCTGGTAATGGTGTTGAAGTAGTTTTGGTGCCTGCCGGCAGGCATTACAACCTGATATTACGCACATAACGTAAGGATTTTATACGGCGTGGTTAAAAAACATATAATTGTCTTGTGTTTACAAATTTTTATTACACCTTATTACATGGCAGTGTCTCACAAGGACTGGGAACTACCGAATTCACGAATTTGATCGGCTGAAATTGATATTGCATGCGGTCTAGATTTCGGTATCTAGACCTGTAATGTTTTGCGGTTAAAAAGTTACAAACTAAAATGCAAAAATATTGACTATTTTCTTCTAGCAGTATTTATATGGCAGTGCCAAAAAGCCTGATGAGAAAAAAAGTGTAGAAGACGAGCAAACGTTCGCAGAATTAAGTTCGGCTCATCGCCGTTCGTAAGAAAAATGACTCCGCTGGCACAAATCAGTTACACTGGATGAATTAAATTGTTCTTGTTTGCCATATAATAAACATCTTATTAACCGAGCTTAGTCGGTCTGTATGGGAGAATCTTGTCCTCGGTTGTGTGTACAGACCTCACTGCGTTCGGTCTGTACTCACGACCTCGGTCAAGATTCTTCGATACAGACCTTCTACTCGGTAATGCATCAGTCAATTCCAGCAGTGCCCATCCCCTCCCCGGGCAACCGTGGGGCATTTGCTCACGCTGTGAGTCCCAGGGGTAAGGCATTCGAATCCCAACTTTCAGTGCCCATTATGACGAATATTTTGGCGATTTTTCTTCAACATCTGCTCAAGATCTGTATGATACCGAGTCCAGTAAAACATAAACAAACGAAAACCACACAACAACAAATTCAGAGCCATCTCAAGAAGGTAGATGTTTCCAGGTTTGCGGTAGTTTCCAACGAAGCAACAAAAGAGCTCAACTCTGTCGCTGTGAATAAACATAGTCAAAATACACCCCACTGCACAAAACAGTGAATGAAAGAACGTCTTACGAAGCCGGTGCCAGTCCCGCCATCTTTGAAATATCTTGAAACAAATGGCGCCGCAAGAACTTGACAAGGTCCTGAGTGTTGAGTCCTACGCCGAGGTCAAAAAAAGAAAAGGAGATGATAACGAGCTGGACTCCCTTAAAATCATGCCATTAAAC